>NW_024429188.1:98465654-98725591 GCF_017639785.1 Mesocricetus auratus | reverse complement strand
TTGGGGTACCTTGGGGTCTTCAATAGGGGGCAGAAGCCTCCCTTTACATCCCGGACTGACCTGCATTCGCTAGCCCTATGATAACCTTTACCACAACGATAGCAAAGCTTCGATTCTCTTGTTCTTTCAGGGGCTTGACAATCTTTCTTAAGGTGCCCCATTCTCCCACAATTAAAACAAGCTTTTCGATTAGATAAATCTCTATACCTGTGCGTTTGTAAAATGGCGGCAGCTAGTCCTGCATTGGTTAGGGTCCCCCCAGCTCCCTGCACACTCTGAGCCAATCTTGTAAACCTTTGCTTTTGCGAGGGCGATAGCCGCTCGACATTCCTGGGTTGCTTGTTCATAGACAAGTTGCTCAATCAGGGGCATAGCTTGTTCTGAATCACCAAAGATGCGACTGGCGGCCTCTGTCATTCTGGCCACAAAGTCTGAAAATGGCTCTTGGGGTCCTTGGACAATCTTTGTAAGGTGTCCACTGGACTCTCCCTTTTTGTGAGGGCCTTCCATGCTTTAATAGCGGCGGCCGACACCTGACCATAGACGCCCCAGATGTAGTTGGTTTGATTAAGGGCATGTTGACCCTGACCTGTCAGCATTTCAAATGTCCACTGCCTCTGATTCTCATCTTCAGCCGTGGCATTAACTCTAGCTTGTGCCTGGGCTGCATCATACCAGAGAGCCTTCCATTCCATGTATTGTCCCATGTTGGGAAGCACTGCTTTCACTGTCGTTTGCCAGTCAGTGGGAGTCATGGCAAAATTAGCAAGCCTTTCCACCTGTAATGTGGTAAAGTTAGCATTGACCCCATAATTACGAACGGATTCGGCCAATTCTTTAATTTGATTGTAATCTACGGGGGTATGTACTCTTCCGCCTTCCACATTCTCGAATACTGGAAAAGCCATTTGTATTTTTCTCCGTTCCTCTAAAGGTAAAAAGGAGTCAGTACCAGTATTCAGCCGAAGCTCATATGGCGGAGGCGCTGAGGGGCGTGAGCCCGCCGGATTTATAGGCGGTGGCCTCACATTCATTTTTGTTTTCAGTGGCCGGTGTCTATCAGGGTGATATCTTTTTTCCTCATACCGTGCCACCTCCTCCTCTAGACCACCTTCTTCGCTAGAATCCAGAGTGTCAGAATCAGAATTATCTAGCTCCAAGGCTTCTAGCTCTACTGCAGGGTATAGACTAGATTCTGGCTTTTTCTTTTTCTTAGATTTGTTAAGGGGTGAATGATAACTCCCTTCTTTCTCTCCCCCTTTCTTAACTTCCTGGGGAGGGCCTTTTTTCTTAGACATGTCTTTTCTTTTGCGAGCTCCCATTCTCTCACTCCGTTCAGTTTCTGACATGCTATCCTGAACTTCCTCTAAGGTTCCCTGACTTTCTATTATAGCAGGGTGACAGGCCTCATCCTCCAAGCAGTTTTTAACTAGCTTCCAAATGGCTTTGGTACCTAAGCAGAGATCTCCTTCTGCATGCTTCCTGTCTAGTTCTTTACCTAGCTTGTTCCATGAGGCCACAGTGAGGGACCCGGAACAAGCATACCATGGTGCCACTCTATCTACCTCCTTCACAAAATTTTGAAGTGTTCGTGGTGCAATTTTAAGATCTCTTTGTTTTAGCACAGTCTGTAAGGCTGTAACCACTGACTGTGACGACCCCATCGCGCTGACAGCTTATCTAAAAACGCGCTCAACTCCGTTACCAGACTGACAGCACCAGACTGACAGCACCAGACTGACAGCACCAGACTGACAGCGCCAGATGGACAGCGCCAGATGGACAGCGCCAGATGGACAGCGCCAGACGGACAGCGCCAGACGGACAGCGCCAGACGGACAGCGCCGTTCTGTCAGCACCAGCCACGATGAAGGAGAAGGACAAACAGGACTAGCACCAAAGCCTCCACTGACCCGTCCCACGGTGATGACAAACTAAGGCCAAAGTCGAGAAAAGGGTTGTTCAGGATAAAGCATACCTCTCTGAACCTACGTCCCTGCAGTTCTGAATCCGCCCCGTTTTCCGAGGGGTCTCCCGCGGCGCCGGCGATGTTGAAGAGTTCCCGGGTTTCGGCACCAGATGTCCCGCGCTACCGTCTCGCCAGCAAGAACGACGCAGAACACTCGGATCCTTCTGCAGTAAAGCTTTAATGCATCTTGAGAGATAGATGATCAGCTTCTTAGAGGGAGACCCCAAGCTAAGAAACCCAGCCCCTTATATAAGCCTAGGAGCTCCGAGTGAGATGTGTAGAGCCGGGATTGGTGGTTTGCACATCACCCCAGATGACGTCACGGGAGAGGCACAGTTTAAACGGTTAACTCCAACTGACAGCGACAGTTAACTCCAACTGACAGCGACAGTTAACTCCAACTGACAGCGACAGTTAACTCCAACTGACAGTGGATGTCAGCGCCATCTTCTAACGGCAATAGCGATAGCGAGGGCGGCTCCTCACAGGTGTGAAACACCATGCATGTGTCTTACAGCAGTTCTTTAAAAGTGGATTTATTTATTGTTGTTTTTGTATTCCTGTGTGAATCTGTGTGTACCACATGTATGTAAGTGGAGACTATGGAGGTCAGAAGAGGGCTTCAGATCCCCTGGAACTGCAGTTACAGATAGTTGTGAGCCATATGATGTGGGTGTTATAAGCAAAACACATTATTAACCATTGAGCCTTTCTCCAGTCGTCAGAGTAGGTCTGTATGCACTGCACTGTACTTGCAACAAATTTTCTATTGATTATTAGTTATCAGTCCAAATTTCATGCCCTTAATCATGACCGCTTTATAGTTTGTAGTTGACTTAGGTGACTATCTTTTGTGTTATTAGTAAAGCCTGCGATATTTCTCTGGTTTTGTATTTGTTTAATGGTGTATATACCATACCCATTCTGTGTAATACAGGTGCTATGAGTTCCATTTCTCATGAATGGGGTCAGTCATAATAAGGGCACATGATTAAAAAGTGCAGACTGCACAATATTAAGAAGTATCAAGGAGAGCACGTTGATATCCATTCCCACTGCAGTTTTAATCTCAAAGGGACTCTGAACAGTTTGTTTTTTCCAGAGTTGTTTTGTACATGCTTAAAAATACCTGTCTATGTTTTGTTTTGGCACAAATAAAACAGCATTGTTTTATATCTTTTTACATTTCCATGTACCTTTAAGGTCTGCCTATATCGATATCTATCTATCTGTCTGTCTGTCTCTGTATTTAATTTGTTATAGAACATACCTAGAATAGATGCATTCTGACTTCTTTACCTATCTAGTGCACTGTCTTTTTTTGTTCTTTTCTGCTGTTTGGGTTCCCTGCTGCTCTTAGTTTTCACTGCTATTAGAAACATGAACACTGTGTCACAACTTCATATTTACTTGTTTATGTAAATATGACTCTAAGATCAATTCTTCAAGCCAAGAAAGCTGGGTTGAAGGACATGGATAGTCACAATCAATAAATATGGCAAACTGTCCTCCAAAAAGAGTAGGTTCAATTTGTGTTCCAACCAACTGCACCATAGAGTTACTTAGTGGCTATGCTCCCAGGAACTGTTTGCTTTAAGGAACTTTCTCACATGTTAAATTTGAAAGGGGAAAAATTGTCACTACTCTGATTTGTCTAAAACAATTATGCACAAGTTTGAGTAGGATTTTTATGTTCACCTGGCATTAATATTTCATGGTAAATTTCTTTCCCAATTTTTAGTAGTTTTTGTCCCCTTAGTGATTTGTGAATGTTTTCTTTATATTTCCTTAAAATATCCTGCCATCATGGAGGCATCACACACCTCTTTCTTTGTCACTTGTCTTTAGATGTGCATACTTACTATCACCACAGAGAAATGAATAGATGCAGTTAAATGTGTCAGTCTTTCCTTTTATCCTATATGGGTTTTGTGCCATCCTTGGTTTGAAGATTCACCTTCATAGCGTATAATAATTGTGTTTTCTCTTTTAGAATATGTAAATTATTAATTGGTGCAAAGGGTCAGGAAAGGTTCTTGACATTTCATAGGAATATCTATACAGGTGTCTAACCACCTTAAATTCTATACATTCTTTTCTCTCTCCTACTAGATTTTAAGTTTCTCCCAGAAAAGTGTCATACCTTATGAATTACTGCAACCTGATATCTAATACTGTGCCTGGCACATAATGGTACTTACTAAAGACATGTAGAATCAACCAATGCCAGACAGAAACTTTTTAACTTCCTTTGTGAATAAGACCAGCTTAAATGTAATTAATAGCCTACATGTTCCATATTTTGCTAAGTCTACTGCTGACCCACTGTGAGTCTGTTCTCATCAGCTATTGCTTGGTACCTATAACCTCTTATCCATGCTATGTGATTAAAAAGACCAGGTAGATGTGATGAGTGTCTAATTAAGTACTTTGCCCTGCATGATAAAATGAGACAGAATAAATCTCCATCTGGCCAAGAAGCCCACTGCTCCATAATTACTATGGCCTGAAATTTTATCTTTAAGACTTTATGTCCTTTATTAAAATGCAAATATTCTCTTGAGCTAGATTTTTTTGTTCCCTCATATTACAATGGAGATTTTTGCTGTCTGATTCAATGAAACACATCACACACACACACACACACACACACACACACACACCAGCACAACACAATACACAAGTCTGTAAAGGCAAGTTTTGAGAGGATGATAGGAACAAGGAGGAGCAATCATCAAGGAGCATAAGAGGCATCACTGAGCAGCAGGGCAACAGGAGAGGTGCATGGAGAAGGTCAGTTCCGACTCATGTTCTAACAATGGCACTTTAATGTACCAAGGTACTTAATCACAAAATACATCATCCTGCTCATCTCTCTCTGAACCTCAGCAATCTAAACTCTCCAGGCTTATTGGGCATGTTTGTAGGAGACTATTTCGATTAGATAAGTTCACATAAGTCATTAAGGGCTAATTTCTTGTAAGGGTTTCTGAGAATTTTAGCTTTAAAAGTATTTTGATATTATAATTTTCCTTGGAGGAGCATAATAGCTTAATCTAGTGTCCAGCATGCCTTCTCATGCTCTGTTGACCTGAAATTTGACATCTGCCTGGGTAAAAGTGATTTGAGGAAGGAAGGGGCAAAAAATGTCAAGATGAACTTCAGAATGCTTTTGATTTGGGGATATAAGACATACATTGTGAACTCTGGAAATTTCATCAAGGTGGAAAAATATCCCACAAATTTTAAGGATCTTAAATAGGTAAACTTGAGAGCCTATCCAGCTTCTGGGCAAGAACACTTTGGGGCTTGCTGTCAATGAGCAATGGGGGTTAGGGAGGTCATTTTCCTGGTTTATTAGAATCTTTCTCTTTGGGTCCAGAACATTCTTCACATGCCCTGGTCACTTCAGGCTGAGCTTCTTCCATCACAAGCTCATTTTCATTTCCTAGTTTGTATGAAAAACTGACTGCAAAAGTCCATGCATGAACCTCTTGTTTATTGTTAATCTATCCCCGGAGTCGAAGGAAATAAAATAATGAATGGACTCTGAAATTAAGGGAATGTGTTTATTAAAGGTGTAAATTCAATGGAAGGTGCCATAGTTGAATTAGTACCCATTCATAGCTCACTGAGAGTTAGTGTGATAGTCTTCTGTATAGAACCTCTGAGAGCAGTGCACAAAATAGCAAGGAATAAAAATGACAGAACATAAAGGAAAATAGGATACTGAATTCTTGACTGTGGGGCTTGTTTACAGACATGTATACAAAGACCCCCCCAGACAAGAAATGAGCAACACTACCAAAATGTTCAGTTTTCCTCAAATTCATCTGAAATCTGATCCCAGGATTTAAAACTTCCAAATAATTTATTAACCAAAAAGAAGAGGTAGGAGGATAAGGATAAGGATGAGCAGCAGGATGAAGGGGAGATATTGAGATTAATAAATTACATTTACTGAGCACACTATTTTGTATACATTGTATGCATTGTAAATAATTAAAACCTAGCAATAACTCTAATAAATATCTTATTCTTCTTTTAATTTGAAAGGGAAAGAAATTGGGACACAGAAAATTTAGTAACCTGCCCAATATCAGTAAGCATAACACCAAGGCTGGGTCAATAAAGCCTCTCCTGAACTGTCAGTTAATAACAGCAAGTTTCAGCTATTGCCTTTGGTCTACACAAATCTCAACTCTAGGCATATTTCTCAGTCACAGTCCCCCTTTTGCATTTTGGTATTACTGTCTGAGTTCTGCTCCCCTATATCCTTTGGGGCCAGCTCTGAACTTTATCTTATCACTTTCGTACTAACTTGACTGACAGAGATCAAATGAAAGAAGGTAAGAACGTATCTCTTGAAAGGCAGGCACTGTCTCACTTGTTTTTCCTCCCTTAATCTACTGATCTCTGGAGAAAAGATTCCAATCCCCATTTGACATATGAAAAGTGTAGCCAAGATGAGTTGAGAGTATATTCCAGACAAGTCATAACTTGGACATGGGTATGCTGACTCAGGAGTTTTAAAGAACATATGAGCATGAATAATTTAAACTGTTATGGACATTTGAATGTTAAACAGAGCCTTCATTTATTCAAAGATTCAAAGGACAAATGACTGACTAATACTGGAAACCTCATGTAAAAGGAAGAGTCAGGAAGCCAAGCTTGACTCAAGCTCTATTATAGAGCTATAGTCCTGAAAACAGCTTGGTATTGGCACAAAAAATAGGCAGGTTGACCAATTGAACCGAATTGAAAACCCTGATTTTAACCCACACACCTATAAACACTTGATTTTTGACAAAGAAGCTAAAACTATACAATGGAAAAAAGAAAGCATCTTCAACAAATGGTGCTGGTATGACTGGGTACTGGTATGCAGAAGACTGCAGATAGATCCATGTTTATCGCCTTGTACAAAACTTAAGTCCAAATGGATCAAAGATCTCAACATAAATCCAGCCACACTGAAACTTTTAGAAGGGAAAGTGGGAGATACTCTTCAACGAGTTGGTGCAGGAGACCACTTCCTGAACATAACACCAGTGGCACAGACACTGAGATCGACAATTAACAAATGGGACCTCATGAAACTAAAAAGCTTCTGTAAGGCAAAAGACACAGTCAACAAGACAAAAAGGCAGTCCACAGAATGGGAAAAGATATTAACTAACCCCACATCTGACAGAGGGCTAATCTCCAAAATATACAAAGAACTCAAGAAGCAAGTCTCCAAAACACCAAAGGATCCAATTAAAAGGTGGGGTACAGAACTAAACAGAGAATTCTCAATAGAGGAGGCTAAAATGGCCAAGAGGTACTTAAGAAAGTGTTCAACATCCTTAGCCATCGGGGAAATGCAAATAAAAACAACTTTAAGATACCATCTTACTCCTGTCAGAATGGCTAAAATCAAAAACACCGAAGACAATTTATGCTGGAGAGGATGTGGAGAGAGGGGAACACTCCTCCACTGCTGGTGGGAATGCCAACTCGTACAGCCACTTTGGAATTCAGTATGGAGATTCCTCAGGAAAATGGGAATCAATCTACCACAAGACCCAGCAATTCCACTCTTAGGCATATATCCAAAAGATGCCCATTCATACAACAAGGGCACTTGCTCCCCTATGTTCATAGCAGCATTATTTGTAATAGCCAGAACCTGGAAGCAACCTAGATGCCCCTCAACTGAACAGTGGATAGAGAAAATGTGGTACATTTACACAATGGAGTATTACTCAGCAGAAAAAAACAATGGAATCTTGAAATTCACAGGTAAATGGATAGCACTGGAAGAAACCATCCTGAGTGAGGTAACCCAGTCACAAAAAGACAAACATGGTATATACTCACTCATATATGGATTTTAGACATGGATCAGGAGAGTGCCCGTCTGCACTTCCAATGACAGAGAGTCTGGGAAACAGGAAAGAACATAAAAGATATGCATGGTACCCAAGAGAAGAGAAATGAGGCAAGATCCTCTGAACAGATGGGGAACACGGTGAGGGGTGGGGGGAGGGGGAGCTGGGAAATAGAGAGGGGGAGAAGAGGAAGAGAGAGTAGGTCATGGGGGTACAGGAAGTTTGACTGGGGGGGTAGGATAGGGGGAAGAGGGAATCATAGGTTAGAAGACAGATCAGGCACCATTATGACCTCTAGTGATCTAAAGGGATGACACCAACTGGCAAGCTAAGCAATAGTGGAGAGACCACCCCGAATGCCCATTCCTGATAATGAACTTGATGTTTATAATCAACCTGGAGCCTTGATCCAGTGACTGATGGAAGCAGAGGCAAACACCCACAGTTAAACACTGACCTGAATGAACCCAAGTAACCCAGCGACAGAGAGAGAGGAGCGATGAGCAAATTGGCAAAGAATGGGCTGGCAAAACCAGTAGAGACAGGTGATCTGAACAGGGGAGAGCTCTTGGACCCCAGACCAACAGCTGGGAGGCCAGCATGGGACTGATCCAGACCCCCTGAATGTGAGAGTCAGTGAGGAGGCCTGGGCAACCTATGGGGTCCTGAGCAGTGAATCAGTGTTTATCCCTGGAATACTAACAGAGATCGTGTGTCCATATCACAAAGAGGGATGCTCTCTCAGCCTGGACTCTTAGGGGAGTGCCTGGACCCTACCCTGAGTGAAATGACAGACTCTAGATATCCCCTATGTGGAAGGAATTGGCAATAGGGTGGGAGGGTGGGGGGGATGGTGGGGGGTGCGGGAGGAGGGGAGGGAGAGGGAACTGGGATTGACATGTAAAACAAGCTATTTAAAATTAAAATAAAAAGAAAGAAATAAAAAAGGAAGAGTCAGATGAGACACAGGCTTTAAGATATGATACCGTGCCCAAGGGTTCTTTTCACATGAAACCAAGCAGGTGCCTGTTCATTGTCCTCCCTGTTTTTCCCTAACAGGAGCAAGTTCAGCTTTAGTAAGGCTTAGTGCTGCCACTGAAGTACTGATTCCCTGGCTGGGTCATGCTGGAAATTAATGTGGAAATCTAAAACTTCAAGCTCAGTTCTCTTTTCCCTGGCTCACTCTTTCCATAAAGACAAGACTTCAACACACATTTGAAGAGTTAAACAGAACAGCATGGAATTGGCAAAAATGTTATGGAAGAACAGGTGCACCCAGGAGGAATAATGGGAAGTAGAACCATTGTCCACTCATCCAGTGGTGGGGACTACCATGGGACAACACCCTTTCCCTTGTCACCCTAACACTGATGAGTCATTAAACTCTTTATTTCTAATTTCAATAAATTAAAAGAAGAACTCAAGCTTTCTAATACAGAAAATTATATTTATCCAGTCACTTAATGGAAAATGCATCATTGAAGCTCTGCAGTGCATAAGCACTCAGAGCACTGTAGATTAATTTTATTAAGTTGTTTTGCCTTCAGGATACCAAGCATCTACTCTCAGTTTTATTAGATGAGAACCCATCAGGCGTGCATGTTAATTTTATACTGAATGTGAAATTTTCAGATGCAAATCACCTCTCCTTTTTCTTTAATGAAGCTGCTCTGATGCTACAAAGCAATTCTCCTCTGTCCTCACCCAAATCATCCCCTGATGAGTACCGCCGTCAATATGATCTGACTCCAGGAAAAAAAATCCTTTGCTTTCTCATACCAAAGCTCGGGCTGATCTCCACTATTAGATTTTGTATCTGCAGAAAGAATTGAAAATGTATTGTTGTAAGTTTTAATTTTAAAAGAGCTTTAAAAAATTCCTTAAAAACAGAAGCTTCAACAATAGGGTTTTTTATACAAATTATTTATTTTTTGAGATTATCATATAATTGAATTACTCCCCTCTTCCCTTTCCTCCCTTCAAATCCTCTCATATCTCCCACATACCCCATTTGCTCTTTCAAATTCATTCCCTCTTTTTCGGCAACTGTTGTTACATGCATATATGTATATACATATATATTCCTAAATACATAAATATGACTTGTTCAATCTGTATTGTGTTACTTATATGTGTGATTTCAGGGATGACCATTTAGTCTTAGATAAGCAATCAGTGTATGCTTCCCTGGAGAAGACCACCTCCCCCACTCTCAGCATTTCTTACTTGCCTGTAACTCTTTGTGTGGAGTTGAGGCCTCACGGGCTTTGCATGTTCACATTAGCATTCCTTGTGGTGTCTTCCTTGTTCAGCTCATGTTTAGGCGGTTATATTGGTGAGGCTTTATGGGTTTAACTTCTGATATTACTAGGAGACACAATCTCACAAAGAAACCTTCCCAATCCCTGGGCTCTTACACTCTTTCCATACCCATTCTTCCAAACTCCTTGAACGTTAGGTGTAAGAGTGTTTTGTAGCTGTATCCATTTTGATTGAGCTCCACAAGTCCACATTTTGATTGGCTGTGGTGTTATGTTATGGTCTCTGCTTGTTGCAAAAACTTTCCTTGGTGAAGTTACACATACTTAGGATGTAGTTAGGAATCACGCTGTGAAGTGTACCATAGGTTTTTTTAAATCAATGTTTTGTGAAGACAATCTCTATATAAAGCTATGCAATAATTGGTAATTCTTCACTACAGTTAGGCGTGTGCATATGTTCATACCAAAAAAATCTTTAAAAGTCAACAAAAGTAACTACAGATCATTTATAGAGGTCTGCTAGAATCATCCCTCATGATGTCTAGTTCAACTCCCATGAATATCCAGTTATAAATGTTAAATTTTGTATGAAGTTTCACTGTTTATATAAAGCTTTTCCTTGGAAGTGCTTTCTGAGTTTCGGGTGCTTCACTAGTTGGAAGAAAGGAAGTGAGGCAATATAATTGTCCTAATCCTATAGGCTGTCTCTAAAGGTAGAACAGTCTTCCATATCTGGTTTCTTTCCCACTAAATATCCCCACAAACACCAAGAATATATAATTTTGAAATCAACACATTCACAATGAAATGAAAGTAAGAAGTGTAGTTACATATTATAAACCTTAAGTAGTCCTTTTGAGTCACAAAACCTAAAGCATACATAGAAGAGGATGTATAAAGAAGCTGGGCATGACTCCAGATGATCTCCAAGCCAGAGACAAGTAAGTAAGAATATATGTCCTAAGGGGTAGTGGGAGTAATCCTTTTTCTTATGGCACACCATTTTGAGCAGTCGAGTGGTTTTATGTCCTAATTCTCTGCCTAAATCCATTAGGAAGATAGCAGCATAAGTGGTTCCTCCCCCCATACTAGAGTAATTATTATGAATGCTTGGACTAGAGAAGCAAGACACGGATGCTGCAATGGCTCGCCACACCCAGGGGAAACAGAAAGCACTGAAGCTCAGAAGTTAACTATTCAAACATTCTACTCAGCAGCATGTCATGCCTTTTCTCAAATTCTTGATGAGTGTGGGCTGTGACAAAAAGAAATGACATTTATAAGCAAAGGGAGGATCTGTCAATCCGAACTGAACAATAAGCAAAAATCAGCAGTCATTTAGTAGAAACCAGTACTGTCAATTAAAGACTCCAAATTTAAGAATCAGAACTAATGCCCCCAAAATAGATTAAATATATTAAAGTTGAAAAAAGAGAAATGAAGAGATAATGTTAAAAAAGACAAATGTCTTTAAATATAAACAACGTAACAATTACTAAGAAAAATAGTTTAATTTTCCTAACACATAATAATGCTATATAATCTGAGGTAACTGGTGAAGGCATTCTCATTCTAAGTAATCAATACACATTATATTATTTATGAGTTGGAATAACATTGTACCACATAAATATGTACAATGACTATAAATCAAATAAAAATAAAATATATACTTAAAAGATGCTTATACTTAAGGCATATCATGATGGAATTCCATGAAATGAACTCTGTCAAAATTTCAGAAACAGTAGTCAGGCTACCTATACAGAAATAAGAAACAATCTAGTATCAGGCTGCATATTCACAATGCCCAGTATTAGCAAATGATAATTATCTTCAAATTTTTGGGAAAATAATTTGAAAGCAAGAGTATTATAGTAAGAAAGGCTAAAATTTAAGTCTTATGGGAAGAACTGTTTCAGAATGAAGACGTTTTTCAGACATGCAAAAGACAGTAATCTTATGAAGTGCAATTTATCTTTGAATGAATTACTGGGAGACTGTATTTTAACAAAATGAAAAATCAATTCAAAGGTCTGATTTTGAATAAAAGGAACTACAGTCAGAAAAGAGACCAAGAAAAGTTATAAATAAGTCTAAATAATTATTATTGTACAAGCAATATAGAATTTGTTAAGTCTCAGGATAACAAAATGGAGAATTATGTGGCTTGGGAGAAAAGAAAGAAGGGAAGAAAATGTCACCATGGTTATGATCCCTTTCCAGAATGAGGAACTAAAAATCATAATTCTAGGAATGAATGGGCAGTAAATGTTAGGAATTTTTTTATAAACTTAGGCAAATACTAGAATGTGACATACATTCTTTTCTAAACAGTACTACAGAACAGTAAGACAAAGCAGAGAAACACTACCATAATTTTCACAGAAGGAAAAATGAATCACACTAGTTGGAAAGGTAAGACAAAAAGACAGAGTAATCATATACTAATAACCATACTAATAGACATCATAACAGATAAAATTTCTCAAAAGAAAAACAGATAATCTCAGATTGGACAAGTATCGAAGCTCTAACCATGTCCTGTTCAATAGACACAATGGAAGAAAATGAACTGAGAAAAATAGAGGAAGAAAATATCACTTAAAGTAGGCATAATACAAATAATGCTGCTATAAACATAGTGGAACAGACATCCTTGTTGTATGAATGGGCATCTTTTGGATATATGCCTAAGAGTGGAGTTGCTGGGTCTTGTGGTAGGTTTATTCACATTTTGCTGAGGAATCTCCATACTGATTTCCAAAGTGGCTAAACTAGTTGGCACTCCCACCAGCAATGGAGGAGTGTTCCCCTTTCACCATATCCTCTCCAGCATAAATTGTCATTGGTGTTTTTGATTTTAGCCATTCTGACAGGAGTGAGATGGTATCTCAGAGTAGTTTTGATTTGCATTTCCCGGATGGCTAAGGATGTTGAGCACTTTCTCAAGTGCTTCTCAGCCATTTTAGACTCCTCTATTGAAAATTCTCTATTTAGTTCTGCAGCCCATTTTTAATTGGATTCTTTGGTGTTTTGGAGACTTGCTTCTTGAGTTCTTTGTAAATTTTGGAGATCAACCCTCTGTCAGATGTGGGGTTATTGAATATATTTTCCCATTCGGTGGGCTGCCTTTTTGTCTTGTTGACGGTGTCCTTTGCCTTACAGAAGCTTCTCAGTTTCAGGAGGTCCCATTTATTAATTGTTGATCTCACTGTCTGTGCTACTGGTGTTATGTTCAGGAAGCTGTCTCCTGTACCAATTCGTTCAAGGGTACCACCGACTTTCTCTTCTAAGAGGTTCAGTGTGGCTGGATTTATGTTGAGGTCTTTGATCCGTTTGGATTTAAGTTTTGTGCATGGAGATAAACATGGATCGATCCTCAGTCTTCTACATGCCAGCCTCCAGTTATGCCAGCACCATTTGTTGAAGATGCTTTCTTTATTCCATTGTATATTTTTAGCTTCTTTGTCAAAGATTAGATGTTCATACGTGTGTGGGTTAATATCAGGGTTTTCAATTCAATTCCATTGGTCTACCTGTCTATTTTTGTGCCAAAACCAAGCTGTTTTCAGGACTATAGCTCTATAATAGAGCTTGAAGTCAGGGATGGTGATGCCTCCTTGTTGAACAGGGTTGTTTTGGCTATCCTGGGTCTTTTTCAATTGATTATTGTTCTTTCAAGTTCTGCGAAGAATTGTGTTGGGATTTTAATGGGGATTGCATTGAATCTGTAGGTTGCTTTTGGCAGGATTGCCATTTATACTACATTGATTCTACCTATCCAAGAGCATGGGAGATCTTTCCATTTTCTGAGGGCTTCTTTAATTTCTTTCTTTAAAGATTCAAAGTTCTTGTGATACAGGTCTTTCACTTGTTTGGTTAGCATTACCCCAAGTATTTAATGTTGTTTGTGGCAATTGTAAAGGGTGATGTTTCTCTGATTTCTTTCTCAGCCCTTTTATCATCTATATATAGTAGGGCTACTGATTTTCTTGAGTTAATCTTGTAGCCTGCCACTTTGCTGAAGGTGTTAATCAGCTCTAAGAGTTCCCTGGTAGAGTTCTTTGGGTCATTTATGTAAACTATCATATCATCTGCAAACAGTGAAAGTTTGACCTCTATGGACACCCCCATGGAGGGCCTCACCCTCCCTGGGGAAATGAGGGGATAATGGGGGAGTTGGGGGAGGGCACGGGAGGAGGGGAGGGAAAGGCAGAGGGACCTGGAACTGACTTATAAACCAACCATGTTTCTAATCTAAATTTAAACTTAAAAATAAAAAAAATTAATAAAATGTAGGCATAATAATGTTAGTATCATGAATAATAAAGCTCACAAATAATAAAGCTGACAAAAATTATAAGAGGCCAGAAGAAGCATTCTATATTGCATTATTCCATTAGAAAGTATTCATAAATGTACAGCTTTGAAGGAAATATCAATAAGAAAACAAGAAGAACTCATCAATCAAAAACACAAAAGGGAAACTTCCATATTGTTCTCTCAGAAATCAAGCAACAAATTGAGTAAAAAATAGTGATATAGTTGAAGGTAATTTAGATAACGCAATTCATTTGCTACTATATATGTGTGTGTATATATGACTACATCTAATAGGATAGCCTCAAAATTTGATTGTGTATATAAAGTTAAATAAAATTCTCAATAAATTCAGAATACTAGAAAAGTTAATTCTACGTGCCCTGAATGCATACAACTAAATTGCAAATTAATGATAAGAGTAAGATATTTTAATTAACTTTTATGTAAATTAAGAAGATGCCTTCTTTATGACTCTGAAGAAAAAACATGAAAAATGAAATAGAAAACTACTGAGAGATGAATATAAGCAAAATCACTGTACAGCAAATCCTATAGAACACAACTAAAATAATAACCGAAGGGAATACAACTTAAAGAAATGAATGAGAAAACCCAAAATGTCAGAGAGAGAACTAGAGTGACTCTGAATATAACATAAAAGCATAAACTGAAGACATTTTGACAAACACTAAATAAAAAGCAAGTACTAATCCACAAAACCTGGAACAATTATTTTTGAAAGGTCACCCCAAACAAACAAAACTTTGTGGACATCTGTGCAAGAAAACCAGATGTAAGTACAAATAAACAATGAACAGAAAAGTAGGAATATACATACATACATACATATATCTTTAAAAGTGGTAATAAATTTAGCTATGCACAATTTTAATACAGTAAAAAATTTAAAGTTAATAACGTGTTCTTTTCTAGATGGCATTGTTAAAATTGACTCAAGAATGCCTGGCCTGTCCAGTGATCAGGAAACCAGTTGTAGCTCTACCCTTCCAAAAATGACACAGGGCCCCAAAGTTCAGAAGGACACATTCTATCACGTCTTCATGGAACAAAGCAGTCTTTTGTTCTATAAAATGTAGGGGAAACATCCTCAACTCACAAGTCTAGTAGGATTTTATGTCAAAAATTAGACAAACATACAAGGAAAAAGAAAATTATGTGGCCAATATTGCTTATGATAATACATGCAGAATGCTAAATAGACTATTAGCAATTCAAATCCAGCAATGTATTAAAAGAAAAGTAAACCGTGAGTCATGACCACTAAGGATTTTCCCATAAAATAAAAATGGCTTGCATTAGGGGACTTATTAATGCAATTCATGACATTAACAAAGTGACAGATAAAATTATATAATCACATCAATAAATGCCCAAAATTATTTCATGAACCTTAATATTCTCAACATGACACATGCCATTCTGCAGACCTTATTTGAATATAAATATAGCATTGCTGTTTTCATTAAAGAGATTGAAGTTACAGTCGAAACACATTATTTCTCAAGCTATGTTTTTCCTTGTTGATTGTGCCTCATCAACAATCACAGACTGGTACTTCAATTTAATTAATTAGAATAATTTTAACTATTTCCCTTTCTTTGGTGCTCTTTTTATTATATTCTGGACTCTAAGTCTTTCTTATCTCATAGTTTATTTGATGTTTTTTTTTTAACCATATCTTACTTGGTTCCTCTGGGTCCTTAAATACAATGTAGGCATGTTTACATTCTTAAACCATTAAAACTCTGATTACATTAACACTTCAATGTATACAATAATTAGTTTAAAATCATGCTAAAATTGTCTCTTCCTATAGATAGTCCAGTCTGTGTCAATATAAGTATAGTTCCTGAAGGATTCAAAACTGGCTAGAGTGAGGCCCTGAAACTTGCTGTTCAGCGGAATGTTTCAAAATATGCATGGACAGTTAATGTTGCATAATCAGCATTTTTACCAGCAATGACTGCTTTAAGTAAAGACTGAAGGAATCAAATATCATTAATCTGTGACATATATCTATCATAAAATAAAGCAAATATTACATTTAATGATGATATAGAATTTCTGTAAAAGTTAGAAACAAAAAATATCAATTATTTCTGCTCTTATTTGATATAATACTGGAAACCCAAACCAATTCAATAAATAAAGATAAATGAGTAAGACCAATAAACATTATGAATGACTAGAGAAAAGTATTGCTGTTTACCCTGAAAATTCAGAACAAATAGAAATCCACTATTTCTAATTAAAAATTTTGTTTATTTTTAATCCTTAGAGTCAAGCAACATCAGACACATGGGAATTGTTTGTTATGAGTGAAATAAGCAATCAATTTAAAATATTAGAGAAAAAAGATCTCATTCATAATAAGACAAAAACTTAATAAGAAGTTTAATAAAACATCTAAATCTCAAATAATTCTTATAGGCCATATTAAAATATCTATTTGAGACATTCTAAGCAAGGTCTTAAAAGAATAATTAATGACTCAATGCACATAATACCTATACATAGAATTAATTGCTGTTGTAAAATGTCATTAATGATCAAATTACCATCTAAATTAAATATATTTATGATCAAACTACAGGTAGTAATGTTTGTAGACTTTGAAGTGGATTGTAAAATTGATCAGGAATAGGAACTACAAAAAATGGGCATGATGAAAGAAAAAACAAAATTATTCTTTCAGATATCAAAACACATCAGAAAGCTATAGTTATTCCAATAAGTTTGTACCAATACAAGAGTAGCTAAGGAGATCAATGAAACAGAATGTAAGGCCCTAAAAATGTATAAATAAGTGGAAATTTAGTATATGAAAAAGATACATCTTAAATAAGCAGTGAAAGAATGAACTTTTTAATACACATGTTAGGACACTTGACAATTAGAAAAGATTTGTATAAGTGTATTACATAAAGAGACACAAAGACAGAGAAAGGCAGAAACAAAAGTAAAGATCATACCTCACATACAACAAGGACATCTATTCAGAAACAAATTCCCAATAGATAAAAGTCTTTGAAAATAACACAAAACCAAGGACTGGAGAGAAGACTCAGCATTTAAGAGCACATAATGTGTTTGTAAAGGACCAGGATTCAGTTTCTGGCATCCTGTGAGGTAATGTGCCCCACAGACACCTGTAAACCCAGCTGCAGGGCATACAAAACTCCTGGCCTCAGCCCGCACCTGCACTCACATGCACAGAGACATATGAGTACACATATTTTCTTTAAAAAGGCAAACCAACTAATATTTTTTCTTTTTTCCTTTTTAAATTGAAATTAGAAACAAGCTAGTTTTACATGTCAATCCCAGTTCCTTCTCGCTCTCTTCTTCCCCTGCTCCCCACCAACCACCTATCCCATGCCCTTTCTGTACCCCAGGGAGGGTGAGGCCTTTCATGGGGGATCTTTAAAGTCTGTCACATCATCTGGAGCAGGGCCTAGTCCCTTCTACAAATGTCTAGGCTGAGAGAGTACCCTTCTATGGGGAATGGGCTCCAAAAGTCCATTCCTATACTAGGGATAAATACTGACCCACTATCAGAGGCCCCATAGATTACCCAGGCCTCCTAACTGATACCTAAGTTCAAAGGGTCTAGGTCAATCTTATGCTGGCTTCCCAGTTGTCAGTCTGGAGTCTATGAACTCCCCATTGTTCAGGTCAACTGTTTCTGTGGGTTTCTCCAGTCTGGTCTTGACCCCTTTGCTCATCACTCCTCCCTCTCTGCAACTGGATTAAAGGAGTTCAGCTCAGTGTTTAGTTGTGGGTGTCTACTTTTGCTTCCTTCAGCTACTGGATGAAGGTTCTAGGATGGCATATAAGGTAGTCATCAATCTCATTATTGGGGAAGGGCATTTAAGGCAGCCTCTCCACTTTTGCTTAGATTGCTAGTTGGGGTCGTACTTGTAGATCTCTGGACATTTCCTTAGTGACATATTTCTCTTTAAACCTATAATGGCTCCCTCCATTATGGTATCTCTTTTCATGATCTCTGTTCTTCCACGGCTCAATCTTCCTGCTCCCTCATGTCCTTCTCTCTCTCCCTCTTCTCCCCTTTTCTTTCTCCTAACTCTCTCTCCCCTTTGCCCACACTCCCAATTAGCTCAGGAGATCTTGCACCTTTCCCCTTTTCCAGGGGACCATGTATGTCTCTCTTAGGGTACTCCTTGTTTCCTAGCTTCTCTGGTGTCGTGGATTGTAGGCTGGTTATCCTTTACTCTATGTCTAAAATCCATATATGAGTGAGTACATACCATGTTTGTCCTTTTGTGACTGGGTTACTTCACTCAGGATGGTTTCTTCTAGTTTCATTCATTTGCCTGTGAATTTCAAGATTCCATTGGCTTTTTTTCCCACTGAATAGTACTCCATTGTGTAAATGTACCACATTTCCTTTATCCATTCTTCAGTTGAGGGGCATCTATGATGCTTCCCGGTTCTGGATCTTACAAATAATGCTGCTAAAATGAGAATCAGTCTACCACAAGATCCAGCAATTCGACTCTTAGGCATATACCCAAAAGATGCACATTCATACAACAAGGACATCTGCTCAACTATGTTCATAGAAGCATTATTTGTAACAGCCAAAACCACTAATTTGTCAGAAGAAAATATATAGTGGAATGAATTTAAACAACAGAAGAAAAATATTTTTTCAAAGTCAGTTTCTCTATGTAGCCTTGGCTGTCCTAAAGCTCACTCTGTAGACCAGGTTGGCCCCAAACTCAGAGATCTGCCTACTTTTGCCTTCAGAGTGTTGGGATTAAAGACTCACAACACCACCACCCAGCAGAAAAAGATTCTTAACCAAGGAATTAAGCACAAACCAAAATAAAATTTAGATAAGATTAAGTGTCTTTAACTTCTGCACAATATTCACAAGAAAAGAAGAAAGTGGTATTGGCATATGCAATTACAATTGAGATATTGATTTACATTTATTGATATATGGAATTATATTAATATGAAAGTATAAATAATTTCATAGCAATAAGAATATACAAATATGTATTAATATATAACATTGAAATATAAACATTTAGTCTTAAAAGTAACTAGAGAGAACTGTCTTACCTTAAGTTTTGCAGATGAAAACTTCTTACCTTGCCAAATGTTGATAAAGTTATAAAACCATTAATGGATGTGTAATTGGCACTAGGAGTTTAGAGAGTTTTACAACCTAAAAGTGAAATATTAAAATGAAGAATGTCCAACTCAGTTGATGTTATGTGCAGTTTAAAAGAATGAGACAGATATATATATATATATATATATATATATAACTGGCATGAAAAATATGTCCAACACATAGTTTCAAATTACAAAATCAACTTAATGGGCCAGTAAGATGGCTCAGTGGTATAGGTGTTTGTCACCAAATCTGATGACCTGTGTTTGAAATTGGGGTTGGCATAGTAGAAGGAAAGAACCTAAGTTACACACACACACACACACACAGTGAGAGAGAGAGCAAATAAATAAGAGCAATAAAATTTAAAAATAAACATACAGAAAAATAGTTTGATATTGTTTATTTTAAAGTAAGCATATAAAACAAACACAAAGCCATACATATATTTATGTTTCTAGACACAAAGCAATCATCTAGCATACATACTTTCTACCTTGTAATTGATGTGAATTTGGGGGATGAATGGAGCTTTGGGTATTTTTTGAACATTATTGCAATGAGAAAAGATGCACATATTATTTGCGGAAACCGAACATAAAATAAAAAGAAAAAATGAAAAAGGAACTAGAAGGGCAGCTAAGGACTCTGCTGTGACACCCACATTTTATAAATAGGAAATCTGATCTCAAGAGAAACTGTGTGTTTCAAGGTCGCACAGTTAATGAGTGACAGAACTAGAATTAGAGTCCAAGCTTCTGGTCTTCCAGGCCAGGGAGTGCCACATAGGAATTTATCTTCATTATATCTGAAATATCACTTGTTCTATCCAACAATAGGAATCATTTTGTGATGTTACCAGGATTGTTATATGGGAATTATTAGATCAGTACCTCCTTTGTAAATGCTATATATGCCAAAACAGAACCTTATGACCCTTGTAGAATGGAACACAACAAAACATCATTTTCTCCAAACACCTATTACCCTTAATAGAAATTACCTTGGTAATCATGATGCTGAGTATTTTCTCTGTAACAGATGTGGAGAAAACAATTCACAATAGACCTCATCTAATGTCTCGCAGTACTGAATGTTTACTTTTATTAAATATGTTTCTTTTAGGCTTTGCTGTTTGTTTATCTCAAAAGCCCTCTGTATAAATTATGAAAATAATTTCAATTATACTTTCTGAAAAATGCCTTGGCTCCTGAAACTTTGTCTTTAATCACTGAAATTCTAGATTCTTCCTTGGATTAACACTTGAACTCTCTACAACATGACTTCAAACAGCCATTTTGTTAACTTTTGCTCCTACCACTCCTCAGCTGTTCTTGCTTCTTATCACCAAACAGGATATAATATTAGTAAAATGTGTGTTTTTCCATGGCTTAGAGTGCTGGACATCATCCGTTCATCTATTTCCATTCAAACGAAGGACTGGACTCTGGTGCCTAAGGAAAAAGCACAGCTTTTAGAACAAGATTAAGATGAATTAAGTTTAATTATTCTCAGGTTTTCATGCAATTTTATTCCATTTATTTCAGGAATTTCAACTTGTTCATATTTGAAATCATAATTAATGCACCTTCCTTATCCAGAGGTTTTTATAGGAGGTTTTTGAACAGTGTCTGCAGCATGGTAAGCCTTAATTATTGCCATCTATCATTAAGCAAACTCCTTTTCATATCAACTTTATCCTCAAACATGTGCAACAACCCACATGGTCACCTACAAATATGTACTGATGTATGATCTGATCTGCTCACACATAAGAGGAAGCCGAGTGATTTCTATGTTAACAATCAAATCAGAATCAGGTCATTACCCAGAACACCATAGTAATATCTTCCCTATGTTCATATCACCAAGATGGTGGCACACCTTCAATTCTCAACTTCATCTTGAATGGGTTAAAACTGTTTAATGACTATCTTCAAAGGAATAAGATGCAATTGTAAACCAATACATTTCTAGAAGCTGGGAAAAGCCCACAAGTCATGTCACACACCTGTGACAGAGATGGGACTTGTCACAGAAGGCAAAAATGCCCGTCTATTCTCAGATAATAACTGGAAGCCAAATTTCTTGTACTTTAATTTTTCCCATTCAAATTGTAAGTCTGTAAGACATAAAATTGGGAGATCTGTGTTTCAGTTTTGAAAAATAAATTGATTATGGGCATAGGAAGTTGAAAGGCGACTTAGGTTTTCAAATTGAATGGCTGTTGTTTTTAAAACACAAATATCTTACAAAGGGTAGGTACAGAATTAAGCTGTTTTCATCCATTCATGCCACAATGTGAATTTCTGTATCAAACCTGTTCTAAGAAGAACAACCAGAAAACCAGAGTTCAGAAAAGGAGATTAGAGGAAAAGAGAGTGCACATAAGTGCCCACCCTTGGAAGAGGGACACAGGAAGAAGGTTATGTAGAGGACAGCACTTAGTGATAATTTTCCGAGGCAGGGACATTTATTTACAAAAGAAGTTAATAAAAATGCATCAACTAACTTTTTCATGTATCCAGGAAATCTAAGGCCTCTATTCTAGTTGGATATGTTCATATGAGACTGTTTTTGTTGGAGGGAACCACATTAGTCAGCTGTGGGCTAATTTCCTAGAACATTTCCCAGAATTTCAATGTGAAAGGGCATTTGAGCATTATATTTTTTTCCTGAAAGATTCCAAATGATGATTCATGTGACGAACATACCTTCCTGTCTTCCACCTAAAACAACTCTATTTTTAAAATAAAATTGTGACAGAGTATTTGCTACTCTGGAGGACAAATAATGGTACATGGAGAGGTGATTAGTACTGGAAGACAGAAAACGTAGAAATGTGAATTCCTACAAAGATATATCCCTTACAACTTGCCTCATTCCCGACTCTGATCAAAGTTTCCATGATACAAACCAGCTCTTTCAGTCTTGTGTTTCCATTATCTGTTGAAGTCTCTGAATCCTTCTGTAGACTACAAACCACAACAATGCAGGGATTATGACTTCACCATCAATGGATCTTCAATTTTGCATAGTTCTTAGTACCTAAGAGACACTCAAGTTGAGCAAAGCATTGAAGGAATGAATGTATAATCATGAATTAAGTAAGAAAGGAGAGATGTGGTTCAGGTTCTCTAAAATCTAGAATAAGAATGGGATGTTCTCTAATAGGAAACCGAATGAATTGCCTGTCTTTGCATTTAGTGAAAATAGGCCAGAAGCTCTGAGGTAAAGAACTAATGCAAAGCCCCTGTGATTATAGCAATCACAATGAATTTTCAAAGATGTTCTCATGCATCTACTAGAGGCCAAAACTAACATGTTTTCCTAGAAGGATGTAACTAAGACTTTGCACATGTCTATCAGAGTAGAAGCCAAAACTAACTGGATTTGGGACCAATAGGCTTGGAATTCAAATCATGATTCTCACACAAACAGAACTATAATTTCATATTGCACATCCATGAATCTTCTGAGTTCCATCATCATCATCATCACGATGAAATGGTTAAAATTCTACTGGGTTAGCTTACAGAATTGGTGTGTCAGTGGTAAGGAAGAGCAGATAATAGAGATTTAGGGAATGCTATAATTCTCCCCCATCTGCCCATTTTTGGCCTTAGTTGGTATGGTTGGCCCAAATAAGAAACCACTTCAGGCCTCTGAGAATCCAGGTTTAGACAGACATTTCGTCAATTGTGACATGCCAGATGTCAGTAAAATCGTTGGGAGCGTCTGTTGGAGGAAGAATTAAGGAGCTAGGATCCATGAAAATGTGAAAATATCTGGGGGAAGTAAATAACCAGAGACTTCATAGTATTCATGAATGAAGATAAAGGGGAGGAAAGAGAGTGAGCTTGGCAAGTGGTCAAAGGAAGTCAGAAAGTCCTCAAAGTAAGAAGAAAAGTGCCAATTGGTTTTAAATTGCACTCTTATTCCCCAGGGGCTGTCATTAAACAGGACTGTATACTACTAAGAGAGAGAGAATGAAGTTTATATCTTGCTTCATCTCTCTCAGCAAAAGCCCTGCCTCTCACTGCTTCTCTCAGGAAGATGGTGGATTACCATGATTGGTTTCAAGAACTGTAAGAAGATAAGATATTTTGATGAGGAGAAAGGAAGGTGTAGGAGACATACTGTATTCATCGTCATCCATACCCAGCATGGCCCTAAGCATGATTGTGAGAGTTTCCAAAGAACCTCCTACTGCCTTTCAGTGTCAATATTCCTTTAAAGAAAGCTGGAGGTAAAAAGGATGAATATAATGAAGAAATGACCTTTAGAATCTCAAAGGACTGTACTAGTATCACAGATCACAGAACAATTCTAGTTGTATACCTGCCTAGCTTATATTCATTTCTCACTCCGTCATGTTCTTAGAACGCAAATACCTAATATGGTATCTTCCCATTGGGAAGTTCATATCCTTTATCAAAGCTTCCCCTTCAGAGGTCTCATTTGGGTCTTTGATAGGCACATGGTTGCCATGGAAATCTGCCCCTCATTTGCCTCCACTCACCTGTTCTGGAAGGATAAAGCTTCAACTCCCATTTCTATTAGATGAGATCACACCAATCAGTTACACTAATTTCCTATAGTGTTTCTGAGAATTTCAGATAGAAATAGCTTTGGTGTTTGGCCAAAAGAAGTCAGCAGTTGATCCACAGATTGGATACCACCACCACTCCTGACTGCACCTGTGAAATCTGGTCTAATACGCTTGAGGCCAATCAGACAGTGGGTATAAAATTTTATCACTATTAAACAGACTTAATCCAGTAGAGATCAGAGAAGAAGCTTCCGTACTATTGTCAAACTACCAGTAGGGTTTTTTTGAAAACAGAAATTACAAAAGAAAACATCCTCAATTAGCAGTATAGGCAAACTATTAGCACAAATATTCTGAAGTTCTAACCATTTAGAAAAGAACTAGGCTAGGGCCCCTTTGTATCACATCATAGGATAGTAGATACAAGTAAAGTGTCTGTTCCTGATGTCTTGGACTTCATATGAAAATAAGATGGGAAGTCCAGTTTTTCTTTTGCACTTTTTATCCGTTACTGAGAGCTGGGGCCGCTCTGCCAGTAGAGTCATTGTATCCAGAGATGTGGGCTGATTTACAAGTCACACCTCCATCTTCTTTTATATATCCCAGCTCTCCAGTCCAGCTTACATGGGCTCCATGATGGAATGAATACACACAGTACTTCTCACTTCTTTGTGTCTACCCACTCCTTTAGTGTTTCTCATGCCAAACACATGCCTGCATAGTGCAAAGCACTCTTGCTGCTGACTGCAGATGATTAATTCAGAGAACATTATGCTCCCCCACCCCCACTTGCCTTTGCTTCTCCATACAGAGCATTGTGCCCTGGCATAAAACCTCTTGTAAACACTTAATACAGACAATAAAGCAGCACATTTGCATTTTCAATTCAGAGAGAAATTGGGTTAAGGGAATTTCAATGCCTGAATCATGGACAAATAACAGGAACAGAGTCAAGCACAAGGTTTCCGAAGGGCTGCCAGAATCAGTGGCTGGAAGAGGTTGGACTCAGGAGACAAGGAACACCAAATATACAAGAGGGTCATAAGAGAGGATTGTAGAGCGGGCTTGCATTACCTTAACTCTAATCTTTGGTGTGTTTATGATTCAGAATTCTATTTCTGAACACTGAAAGAACAATGACACCTTACCCCCAGGGGGCTCATCTCAATATGGACATAAGAAACATGAAGGGGAAGACAGACCCATGAGAGTTACAGAGACATCTGTAGTAAAGAAACTTAGAGTTACTGCAGTGCAGTGAATTTTATTAGTGAGCATTATCTCTCTTGCTTTCAGAAAATAACAAATGGCTTTAATAGCTCAAGGCATCATTACCAACAAAATATATACTGTAACTTCCTTATAACATTTTTCACTATAGAACAAAACAAGGCAGGTCCATCACTGACTCTATTAAGGGAGCTTTAGTTACTGAAGTATCAAAAGCATCATGCCATTAGATGTTCCCAAGGCAAGAAACCTGAAGAAAGTGCTATTGTGATGCCATGGGTAATAAAAGCATCTAACAAAATGTGGTATTTTCTTTCCTTTGCAGCAAAGACTCCATTGACTCTCAGTAGCACATATATTCGTTGAGACCCCTCATGGGCAATTGCTACGGATGTGAAGGAAAAAAGATGAGTACATCTTGAGATAGGATCAATTGCTCCACCCTATTCACTTTAAGGGAAGACAGTTGAGTAATTAGATAAGCCTACAAAGAAAATATACATGCATGAAAATGCTAATTTATTCCATAATTTTAAGAAAGAAATGCGGTGCTTTACAATGGGTTAATCCTTGGTACTATTTGACTGAAATCTGTTGCCAAAGAAAGAAAGCAGTGAAAAAGGAAGATGAAGGCAAATCAAATAGGCTGAAACCTCCATGCCCTATCATATATCTATGATGTTAAAACAATTACGCCTACAATTTTGAGTGGAGTTTCCTAGCAACCAAGGTGAAACTCAAAAGATGATGTTTACTTGTCTTGTTATAATACCATTTATGCTGGTCTTCATACTGGTTTCTATGAGATGTGACCCATTTACCTTATAATCAATTAAAAATGGCCACAGAAAGGCACAATCGAACCATTATAGAGAGTTAAAGGAATTTATAAAGTCAAATATCCCATGGACCCTGTAATTGAAGGCTTAGTGTACTTAGGTGGAGTCATCAAATCAGTAGTCTTTATAGATAGCCCATGCATAATTCCAACTTTAAGTGTATAATTACATTCTTGAATGCTGTGATGAATGTCCAAAATTCTAGATGTTACCTTATGTGACAAAAGAGACCTTGTAAATGAGATTATGGTGATTACATTGGGGGGTAGTTTAATTTGCATTATTTGAGTGGGATTTAAATCAATCATAAGGGTCTTCTAAGAAGGGAGCAGAGGAAGATGTAGATACAGAGAAGACAATAGGGCAGAAACAAGAAGGAACTTAAAATTACTATCCAAGAAGTTGTCTTGAATAAAGTAATATGTATGAATAAAGCTCTAGAACCCTCATCAGGCACTTCTGGCCTCTGTAGAGAGGATGGCCCTATTGACATTTGCACAGAAATCTACAGAAGTGCTTTTAGAGTTTTGGTCTCTAAAACTAGAAGAAAAATAAGTTGTAATTGCTGTGAACCTAAATGTGATGACAACTTGTCATTGTATCAACAGTTCAATAAAAACCAGAATCTCCATTCTGCTTCTGCCAGGTAATTAACTCATCATACTCTGTGTTCCAGGACTAAAAATTCCCCTGAACAATGATGAGATAGGGGATTGCTTGAGATATGAGAGATAGTGTAAGCAAGTCCTGGGGCACAGGGAAACTGTTGGTGCTGTAGAAGGATAAAAAGAGCTTGTTGAATGGGAAAGGAGGATGTGTCTACATGGAAGCAGACATCTGAAGAGAACCTCAATTGAAGAAGTTGGCTTAATCCAAAGGAAAAGTTTGAAGCACTGACCAGCATATGAGCTGAGGACTTAAAAGAAATCAAACCCTCAAACAAACCAACCAATCCCATAAGCCAACAAAATTCAAGTGGATAGTTTTGGCAACTTAAAGATTAAATTAAAACCACAGCTACACAATGTTGGGCAAATCCCTTTGCCTCTCCGAATGGCTATTTCACTCCCCCAGTATAATGGGAATTATGAGCCATTTAAATGAGGTTGTTTGAGAGAATTAAATCATTTTGAGATGTGGTGTTGTTGTGACTGGCAGATATTTTAGTTAATAGCACTGGCCTCCTTATCCCAAGGAGAACTTCTCTTATGCACTGTTTCCTAATGTTTAGTTCCTCTATCTTGTTTCACTTGTCTTAGATGCAGGTAAGAGTTCTCTCATCTCCTACTGTACTAGATACTGTACAATTTGGCATATGGTCCTGGGCCTACTTTGGGGAACGTTAAAACAGGAACTGAGAACAGGGGTGCAGAACCTAGAACTGGCTATGAGCAAACAGGGGTGCAGAACCTAGAACTGGCTATGAGCAAAGACTGTCAGGTTACTACAGGTTACTGTGGCAACTGATTCCCATCTCTTATCCTAATGTACCCCATTTGGGGAAAAACAAAGTAAGGAGCAGAGTATTATAGAGTTTGTACTACAATATTCTACTTTTGCATTGAAGTAATAACAGGCAAAAGTCTCTACATGCAGCCTGGTATTCTCCAAGCTTGTATCAACTTCTAGGGATTTATTCTAGTTAAGCTCTCTTCCCAGAATTGTTTTTATTAAAGACTAATAATTATAAGTCAGGATAGAGGTTCTCTGGGGGAGAATATGCAAGTACCTGTGATTTAGGATTGCTATGATAATCTTGCATGAAGAAAACCTACAATCTGTGATAGTTGCTACAAATCTTTGAATATTTCCTATAAGAAAATAAATACAAGAACTGGTGAGATGGCTCAGCAGTTAAGAACATTTATTACTCTTCCAGTTGACCCAAGTTCAATATTCCAAGCCCATATCAGACAGCACACAACTAACTGTAATTCCAGATTCTGCACAAACATGGTGCATATAAATTCATGCAGGCACATACACACAAATAAAGATAAATGTAATATTTTTACGAACATATATGTGCATGTATACAAATATTCACATGCAATTACAACTAAAGAAACAAAGACTATTAAGGAGAGCAGAAAATGATATATGGACGGTTTTGGAGGAAGGAAAGGAAAAGGAGAAATATTATAATTATACTATAACCTCAGAAGTAAAATAAATTAAAAAAGAGAAATACCACAGGAACTCAGTGGATGGGAATAAGTCTTGATCTATATCACTGTATTAGAATTAGCACTATCTGTGCTCCACATACTCTCCTTTTTCTAGCAGCATATATTATTGACATTCTCAGTCTTATTCTCAGTTGCCTTTTGTTATTTAGCAAATCTTTTCTACCACAAAGATTAGTCTGTGTTAGGTACACAGGTTTCTTTAAAAATTCAAAACGTTTCCAGTTTAAAGCCCCCATATTTTTCCACAAGTATTTCTGCATCATCAGTTGACATCTCTTCTCTCTTTTCACTTTCTAAATAATGCCACCGTATTTGCTGAAGAAGACATTCCACCTAATCCTTGTCCCTATACTCATCAAGACTTTGTTCTAACAACTAGGATTCAGACCCCATACCCATGTCTTGAATCTTTACATCAGCACTAACAAATATTAGGCCGAGAATATTTGTTTTTAGTTAATAAATTTACAAAATTAATCCTTATTGCAAGGAGATCTCTCACAGTCCCAGAAGTATCATTTGCATATCTATTTGGTCCTTGAAATTCATCAGAAAAATTCTTCTAAGCATGTTCTATGCTCACTTTTTTCAACATGTCAGACTTACTCTTATCTTTACCCCCTTACAGTTGGCTCTCTCTTGGAACTAATCCACATCAATCATTATAAATCTTCTGATAACCAAAATTCAGACTATTTTAGCCTTGGCTTTTCTTTCTGACCTCTAAATTATGTTTATAATGTTCACTATTCACCTTTTTAAAAATTCTTTTTGCATAATTTTCTACTTCTGCCCTCCCTACATTATCTCTTTCACCTGTCATTTTACTGTGACCCGTTGCCACAGGAACTCGACACAGACTCTCTCAAGCTTATGCTTCAGAGTCTTCTTTTCCCAGGTTGAGTTCATGTTTCCCATAGTTGTAAGGATAACTCTGGAGAATTATTCTAGTTTTGGTCATCTTAGGTCCAAATGGTTCTACAAGGTAACAGCCCCTCAATACCACAACTCTTGTCATTATTCTTCTGGTGACAAAGGTACTATACTTAGCAGTCATTATTTAATTCCTGCCTCACTGAAATGATAATTTTCTCCATCCCCACATTCAGTTAGTCAAGGTTTCTTTTCACTCACTTTGTATCTCTGTCTATTTTCTTCCTTGCCTTTCTTTATTTGAGTGCTTTATACAGTATCCTACATCCAGACTTGGGCACTACAATCGCCTCTTAATTGCTTCTACTCAGTCCTTTCTCCCATGCATCCTCTGCACTGCTGACAGATAAACCTTCCTAAAGCACCTCTTTGGCTGTCAGTTCACTGCCTTAAGACTTCATATGGTTTCCTCTTGCTCATTAGACGCAGCCTTCACTCTGTTGGATCCTGGGAAAGATGCTTTACAGTACAGTTGTAGTTGCCTTTCCCATTACTTCTCACTCACCCTATTCATATGTCCTGTACTCCAGACATACTGAGCTTTCACACACATCATGAGCTGACTTGCAAATAGTACAGTGGTTAATTATATGCATGAGTTCTTGACAAACAAAGGCTCAGAGTAGAAAGCAGTCTCTGATACTTCATAGCTCTGTATCATTGGGCTTTACCTAGTCTCTCTTGCCTCAGATTCTTTATCCATAAAATCAAGGCCTGGTCTTTGTGATCTGTAGTAGGGTAATGCTTCCTGGACTGCTTAATGTGGTATCTAGTACATATAAAACAGAGTGGAGTGTCTTTCTGTATCTCTGATCAATCCATTTTACCTGTTTTGAATTCCCTCCTCAGTCATACATACTGGAGTCTTTTACACCCACAATTCTACTCTAGAAAACTTTCTGTCCTGCCTGAAATTCTAGTACTTTGCATCAGCCATCCCATCTTTATATAAAACCCACTTTCTTGTATGACACACCCAATGTTCCTTTGTACTCACTTGGCTTCTAATATTGCCTGTGTTGCCCACAGTGCCTTCCATGGTACAAAACAGGTACTTGGCAAATGTCAGTCATCTGAGTAGCTGGAGACTACATGCTCAAATGGAACAAAAGGATGGGGCTTGGATTTTGGCAAAACCCAACTGTGGAGAGATTAAAGTTGCTAGTGGTGGCACTCACACACTCATCTTTTTCTCTTTCTTCTCTTGCCTCATACTCCCACACATCTTCTTTTCCTGCATGCACTTTACCCTACTCCATGATCCTTAGATTTTCTAGTGCACACCATGGCCATTATTTAATCCTACTGATGGCCCTTGAGAGGAAAGAGGTTCCTATGACAACCTCAGATCTTGTTCCTTTGTCCTTTCCACTTATGCTTTGATGAAAACCACCCTCCTACCTACTACAAATTCTTACAAGAGGGGTTCATTAAACTTATGATCCAATTCACCATCTAGAATCTGTGATAAAAATACAGAGCAGGAAATTAGACTCCTTTATGTAATGGCACTTACTAGCCTACCCAGGTCCCAGCACCACTCTATATCAATAACATTCTTCAGCACAGATTGCCAAGTCCAAACTTTGCTTTTAGTCTACCAGCAAACTTTGAGAGCCAATTATCCAATTTTCAAAATGTCTTTCCATGGCAACTCTTAAGTCCTGTGAAGGACAAAGCTATGGCCAAGTAAGATCATCCCTAAGCTTGATTGGTGTCCTCTGAGTTTTCCATTGTTCAGTAAATCTTGTGAGTTATGGTCAACTCTTTACCCCCCAAGAAATATGCTGCCTAGAAAATGAGTCTTCTCTGAATTTTTAATATTACATGCCACTTGACACAAAATTATGCTACTCTCAAACTCCTAATTTCTGTATTATTCTAATATCCCATGTACCTTTCTTTGTAATGAATGAAGTTGATGATCTTTTCTGCAAGTTTTCATCAAAGAAATATAAGACATGAAGGGGAGAATTAATTTTATTGAATATGCATTTAATATGGACTTTGTGTATATGGCACCACCATTTAAACTGCATAGTAACCTAATGATACCATATATTGTCTGAATTTTGAACATGAAAATATGTTATCTATTGAACTTAAGAAATTTGTACAAGGTCATCCATCCATGAAGAGGAAAGGCTGGAATTTGAGGGGATATTTCTGATGTCACAGTATGTGCCCTCTCCACTCCTCTGCCGCTACTGTGCAAATCAATATTCGTTTTCCAGAAAAATCCTCTCTTGACACTTAGATGATGGGCATGGGGCCTTCAAGACTCAACAGATTTAGGAGCACTCTTTCCAACTGTCCAGTCTCCCTTGATTCAAGTCTTATATACAGATAACACTTTTGAGAACTTAACATTGTTATCTATATTGTCTACCATGTAGCCACCTCCAGGTTTATTTTTTATCTTAAAAAATAAAGATACAAGGAAAGTCCTAAAATGTACCTGTTGCTGTCGCAGGGAGTATTCTAGGAAGAATGAAAACATCTTGGCTTCTAGTGCCTTCCTTAGAGAAGAAAAAAGAAGTGTGCTCTTTGAAGGTGTCTCAACATTAAGGACATAATAGCATCCCTGATTCTATCTGAAACCCAGAGATGTCATACTCCTACATTGACAGACTCTTATGATTGTGAATATTGATCAATTTACATGACAGAGGTGACTCACTTTATGAAAATTTTAAATATTTAAACTTATAAGACAGACTTGGGAACCAGAATAGTAGTAATCTTACAAAGTATTTCAACTCTAAAATTTCTTACAAGACATTTTTAGACAAGAAAGGTAAGTGTAGGAGGAATGGATCTGGGGTAGAGGGGAGGTGTGTGTGTAGGGGACTTGAAGACCTGGAGGGAGGGGAAACTATGGCTAGGATGTATTGTAATGAATAAATAAATCAACAAATAAATACTTTCTGAATGTATTTGACATTGGGATAGTTTTACCAAAGCTTAAAATAATAAACTTGTGAAATATTCAATACCTAATTCAAATTGTGCCCATGGTAAGATGTTGTACATATAGCAAGTATTCAGTAAATATTTCTCTCTGCATAATGCAGTTATAGTTTTCTTGAGTGTATTCGACAACGTGAATTAATAGCTTTGAAAAGGTTGTCAAAGGGGTAGAGCATTTTAATGAATAGTCACAACTCATTTAAAATCATCAATATTGATTTATAAGCTGTATGCACAGCTCTCTTGAAGAGGTTAAGAATGACCCTTAAAATGTTGCTTACAGTTGACTCCTCTGAATTCACCAAGTTCAGAATTCAAATTTTGGTGAAGCATTTGCTGGTACAATATGATCTACCATTTTATTTAACTTTCCCAGTTAAGTGGGGAAATATTACCACTGGGAAAGAGGCTTAAGGGATATTGATTTTCATGAGTACAACATATTAAGTGAACAGGCAGGACCTGAATCCCTAATGGGAGGATGTTTGAGCAGGATATTAATTTGAGCCATTGGAGCAGCAGCTAGACTCAGAATACCCTTGGTGGAGCCTGGTTCTATGTCAGAATGAATCATCTGGATGAGGAGGTCAGAGTGACCAATCTTTTGGAATGGAGGAAAAGAAGACAGTGAAAGGTAAGAAACATATATCTAGGTTTCTGACAACAGGCATGTATAAGAGTCCTATCAGCAGTTACTGAAAATTCAAAGGACATTCAGTTCTTACATTACTTATATGAAGGAAATCAGAAGAAAACCAAGTGAAAAGACACACAAAACAACTTTGGAATAATCACCTACATGCATGCACACATTTGTCAAAGTATAGCTCCTTACTTTCATTAGCTTCAATAATTTATAGAAAATGCATGTATGCCTGTGAGGTCATTGTAGTATTATTCTTATTCTTTACTTTATACATTAAAAATCGACACAGAAAGATAGTAAGTTACTTGCTCCACACCACACAGATAGCATGCAATGGAGCCAGAAATAAGATTCAGGTCTACCTGACATGAAGACTTATGCACTTAGTTACTCCCTCCCTGTGGCACAACAAATCCTCTAGAATAGCCGCTCTCAACTTGTGTGTTGGGACCCTTTTGGAGGTCAAATGGCCCTTTCACAGGTGTTGCCTGAGATCATTGGAAAACATAGATATTTATGTTATGATTCATAACAGTAACAAAATTAGAGTTATGAAGTAGCAACGAAATCATTTTTTGGTTTAGGGTCACAACATCGTGAGGAACTATATTAAAAGGTCATAGCATTGGCACAGTTGAGAGCTACTTCCACAACACATAGTGTGAGTGTGGAAGCTTCTTAACATTTCTCACAGAGGGAAGGAAATCTAAGACCAGTAAGATTCAAATAAAAATCTTTGAGTAGCGATGTCTAGAACACTCAAATGTTCAGAGTAGAGGAATTAAGAGAAAAGAACTGAGTTTTTCTCCATCACTCAAGTCAAATATCAGAATGAAATCTAAAAGATGCAAGAAAAGTAACCTTACTATTCATATATCTAAAATAATATTTACATGATCAGATAAGTATTGGTGTCATGGATTGGGATATTTCAGTTCCCTGCTATATAAGTCACTGGAATAAGTATATGAAGTGTATCAAGTGTAAGACAAGAGGAACAAAAGAAACCAATTAAAAAATTGCTGCTGGTTAAAAAGCAAGCTCATTAAAAACTTCTTTTTGACACTATTTTCCTTACAATTGCTACTGAATATTTTCTGAACTTTATTGGTTTCAGATCTTTTGCTACAACTCATAGACATGATTAAAATCAATATTCGATATCATTTAGATAATTTAGATATATATTTAGCTCAGGTTTTATGAAATCATGTAGACTCCTTACATGTAATATCTTGATAGTTGCAACCAAAAGTAAAAGCATATTTTTCACAATATTTTTTCTTTTATTGAAAATAGATCTTTTTCACACTGTATTTTGATTAGAGTATTCTCTCTTCCTACCCATGTATTTTACAAAATTTATACAGATAATTTTTGCCATTTTCACATTTAGGTTATAGATATGTCACATAATGACACATCAGATATCATTCGGTCCAAGACATTTCCTAGCCAATTTCATTGTCTGTCATGTTGACAAATGGAAGAGAACAGGAAAAATATTTGGCATCAAAGAATATAGTTGAATTAGAAATATCTGTCACCAGGTCTCAATAATGCTGATCTCCCAGTCCATTTCTGTGTCTCAGTGTTAGTCTAAAGCATCTTAGCATTCTCTGGCTCTTCGTTTCTAGGTGCAAAAATACAAATAACAGAATTACTCCCGTGGACACCAGGGGTTTTCTAGCATTAATGTGCAATTCCTTTAAAAATTGAGCTATCTATAATATTTTATAAGTAGTTTTCAAAGGAAAAAAAGAACTCTTTCTCCAAAATGTTCTGCTGTGTGGTACAAACTTGAGTTATTCAAGAAAAACATTTGTTTTTGAGAATTAAATAAAGTAACCAACTTTCTTCTGTAGTTTAACTACCAGTTAAATATCTTTTCATTGTGTGTGCAAAGACTCTGTCTGTAGTTAATTCTCCTGCTCTTCTCTCTCGCAGGTGTCCCTTTAGGGGTGGTTAATATGTATTTGGAACCAAAGCTGACCTAAATAGTGAGGATTAAGCTGCAAAGATGAACTTCTGTACTTGCTAGTGCTACCCTGATCTCCAGCATCAAACAAATTGCCCCGATACAAGCCATTGACACTTTGAGTAGACTATAGATCTAACAGTACTTCAAGCCTACTCTCTGTCTTAATATGTAGAAGTGGGATTTGGAGAAAGGAAGAAAAGTGTACCTAACTGATACAGACAAAAGCAACTATACATGTTCCTTCCATTAAGCAACCTTCAGTTGTTCTTCAAATTCTGCCTCATCTCCTCAATTTCCAAAAGGGTCTCCTAGATTGATCCTAGAATCTGTAATGTCTTTGGGCTTCACATAGTCATTAATTCCTTACTGAAGTTTCTGCATTTTATTTTTATGATTGCATTAATACAACCATCACTACATGGTGGTAGATGTGAATTTGGGAAGTTTTATATTGTCATCCAAACAGCTTTACCTTTTGATGATTATAGTGGTATAAGAATGTTAATACTGAGATTTATCTTGATTAAGGAAAATACCAAGGTAAGGGGTCCAGGAGACATTATTAATTAACTTTTCTACATAAATGGAAGCTACGAACAAAGCTGTTTTCCATTGCATTTACTTAACGGTTCTATAAAGAAAGCTGAACCCACTGTCCCTACTTAGTAAATTGGGGATAATGATACACTTAAATCATTTTACTAATTGTTGATCTTTCAGAACCTCTGACCATCATTTTTGTCATTCATTCTTAATGGTCATAAATGTAAATGAACATGAAGAGGAGAGAAAGAATAAGACTGAAAGCATTCTGACCCCAAGGTGACCACAGAGAATTGTTTTCTTGACTGAACTCTTTCCACTGACATTTACATCTTTCATGAAAGAACAAAATGAATCAAAACACAACTTTTTTGAAAAAGAAACAACAGGTAATTGGAAGTTCTGTGTAACTGGATCATCCTTAATGATGGTTGGGGGTGGCTGCTCACATTCAAAGTATTTTTGACAATTCCCATCAAATTGAGCTCTCTTGTACATCATGTGCAAGATTGTTCCTAATATTCAATTGCTAACCACGGGCTTTGAGCAATTTCCGCAGGGTGAGTAAAGGTTACACTGACCTACTCGTTCTTTTCTCTGGTTGTTTTTGGAAACAAGGGCAATAATTTGTGATGCATTTGCTTAAGAGCTTGTTTTTAGTCACACTAAGAACCCTATCTCTCAGAGCTAGAGCTCTGTCTACCACTAAGTGAGTGACCTATGTGAGGGTAGAAACTGTCATCTCAGAAATGGATCATAAGCCTGTAGACTTAATGGAGCAGGAGAGAGAAAGAAAGAGAGGGAGGGATGGAAAGAGAGACAGGGAACAATCGAGAGAGAACAAGAGACACTGGGGGGATTCTTTCACCCGTCTGATCTTCCTATCTTGGGAAAGACATGCATATCTGTGCACTTGCTGAAGCTAGATCTTGAGTTGCACCCTCATTTCCTTCTTGTACTTCATGCCTGCTCCTAATATATTTGCAGTCCATTTTATTTATAAATTAACTGTTATTAAAGTACATTTAAAGAAGTGCAAGGATATCTTGATGGTATTGTTTAAAAGCCCTAAAGTTGACTCATCTTACCCCAGTCCAGCGTGTGCTTACCTACCATTTCTTGCTTCGACTAGCACATCAGTTTCTTTCCTGTTTCTCAACTCCCATTCCGATTTTCTCATTTCTGACTATTCCTTATACATCTGATCTTAGCATAAAACATAATGTCCACCCCAGTTGTTACTTTTTTAATCATGTCACAAAACTAAGTCATCCTTTTCCTGCATATTATGTTTTGTGTCAAGGTCCTATATGTCTCCCTCAAAACACTTTTCAGAATAACAGCTTTATACCTAATTGTCAGAATTTCATCTATTTAATGCAGTGTTTCTTAACTGGTGGGTCTCCATCCCTTTTGCAAACCCCTCTCTCCAAAAATATTTGCATTATGATTCATAACAGAAGCAAAATTAGAGTTGTAAAGTATCAATAAAAATATGAGGAACTGTATTAAAGGGTAGCATCAATAGGAAGGTTGAGAACCACTTGGATAAAGCCTACTTTTACCACTTAATTATAACCTTGATAAACACTTGAGCCATGTCCTCTTTTCTTATGGTTTCATTCCTAGTGCCTACCAGTTCAGTAATATGACACATAGTATGTGTCCAAAGATGTGTTGTAAGAGAATCAAACAGTGAGGACTTCTGACCATCTCTTTGGCATCTATATTAATTTATCTTCAATGCAATAAAATTTAGGAAACAAAGCTATGAGCCTTTTTGAGTTTGGACACACTAAAGAAGATGCTTGTAAGCCAAAGGAAAAAATCAAGTTTATTCCATTACTAATTAATGAGACTTAGGATTGAATGATAAAAAATCCAATGATGTTAATGTTGATTCTGAATGCAGGCTAGCAGTCTCGGAAGATAAAGTAAAATGGTAAGAGGACACTGCCGTTTAATTCCCCAATTAGGAAGCAGCTGTCACCTCCAAGGACAACCTTAGCTGCTGATTGATTTTCTTTGTACACTGTAATCACTGTCGATGCTACCTCAAGCAGTTCCAGTATCTTATAATCCACTAGTATAGGTGGATCTTCCTTAACACAAGCCCAATATACTAACATCTGGATTGGTGCAAAGGATTAATTGTGAAAAATTCCTTCCTATATCAGAAGCATCCTTAATAAGATTCCTTTGAAATAATCAGCTTGTTGAGAACAGTTAAATAAAGATTTCACATGAAAAAACTGTGATTTATCTGTAACTTTTTCAGGAAACATCATCGTTACCCAAAACAAAGCAAAAAAGATGGCTGCTCCCTATTTCTCAGTCACAGAGTGAGACTTCACCTTCCAACACTGATGGAACCAGTCCTTTACCTCTGGTTTCATACCTTCTCCTCATTTGTGTCACAACAGAGACTAATTTCTAATCCTATCACAGACCCAGACTAAGATCAGACAGCCACTTCACAAATATATGCCTCTGAGCATCACAGCAGGGTAAATGGGGAAGGGGAAGCTGTATCCATGACTCACTGCTAACCCATCCCTGCTGCTAGGGGGCGGGGGAAGAAACCTCTTAAATGCACATCCTACTGCTTGTGAGTCATGAATGTCATTTCATTTATGAAGGATGGAACATTATTTCTCTCTAACATTTCAAGTGAATAACTTTACATATATTTTCCCCCAATTTCCATAGGAATTTGATGCCATGGAAGGAATCAGCTACACAGCTACAAAGCCTGGCAGAAAGTCTTATTTTTCTTATAGGTAATTTAAGATCAATAAGTCTGAATTCCCCTCCTCTATTCACTGATGCCAGTGAAATCTACCCTGATTTGGGGATGGAGGAGTTCATCAAGGAAGGGTTGTCTGCATTACTGTTATTTTAAGAATTGGGACTCCCGTTGCTATTGAATCTTAAATACTGTTTAAGAAGTTCAAGTAATACCAAGTTAAGGGAAGCTACATGTATTGTGGTCGAGTAGCTTGGTGTTCTTGTGGGATTCCTAAAAGTGGGAGCAGTGGTTGTCTCTGACTCTTTGCCTCCTCTTATGGGGCTCTTTTCCTCCTACTGGGTGTTCCTGTCCAGCCTTCATTTGACAGTACATACCTGGTCATTTTTTTGCCTTCCTGAGACTGATTTATTTTGCTTAACCTGCAAATCTCAACCCATTTTTTTGCAAGTGGCATGAATGCATTCTTTATTTTCCTGGCATACTTAAGTTTATATTGACATTTGATTAATATCATTACAAAAGTAACAGAGTTTACAGTACAGCATTGTCCAAATCACATTAGAAAAGTATTTTTTCCTTAGCACATAAGAAAATGTTATTGTAGCTTGCTAAGCCATGTCTGGTGGATGTTCCAGCAAGGCCTGCTCTTTTCTAATGGAGGCAGGGGGTGGATCTGGGAGACAGCATGGGAGAAGAGACTGGGGGAGGGGAGGGAGAGCAAACTGCAATCATAATGTATGTAATATATGAGAAAAATAAAATGAAAATAATAAGGTGTTTAAAGATATATATTGTATCTTGTCATAAAACTACATATCAATAGAAAAATCAACAGGAAAGGAAAAACATGTGGATTTCAGATGCTTGAAATTCTTTGTGTTCTTTAGTGATATATATCAACATGTGATATATTTTAAAGTCAATCGTCAATGTTGAAATTGCTTAGATTATCATAAAATAAGATGTAGTAAATGATGTAGAGGACAAAAGGAAGCTTCTGCTCAATGTCACCATTATATAGTGTTTACTTCCTATTGTGAGACTCTCAAAGATAGATTCATTACCAGATATGTCAAAGAAAAAAGTGGAAAAATATTAGAATCACTCTCTCGTAAGGAATCCTTAACTTGGGATCCCCTTCCAACCATTATGGTTTGGATGAGAAGTGTCCCCCATAAACTTGTGTTTCAACACTCAGTTCCTAGATCATGACACTGTGTGGGGAGGTTTTAGAACCTTTAGTAAGTGGAGTCCCATGGGAGAAAGTGGGCACTTTAAGCAGACCTTCCATTTTATGATGTAGCCCTCGGTTCCTGTTGCATTTCTGCTTCCTAGTCCACTGAGATGTGAGGAGGACAGGTATCCCAGCCATATGTTCATGCCACCATAGGGTAGCCTGCTGCTATGCTTTCTCCATCACAAAAGACTGCATCTTTCAAGCTGTGGGCCAAAATAAGCCTCTCCTCCTTTTGGTTACTTGTCAATTATTTCATCAAAGAAAGGAAAAAATGAAGGAACAAAGCAGCTACTAGGTAAGTACCCCTAGTGGAAGATGTGCAAAGTATTTTATAGGGAAGAAGAGGCAGCCCTTTAGTTTATATGCTGGACAGTATTTCTGGTCCTCTTGCTCCCTTCCAGTAGTGTTTGATCTTTTACCACTTGCTTATTCTTCTCCTCAGATCTTTAACCTGAATCTAATAAAAATGGGTAATCTGACTATGATCAAAGAATTTCTCCTTCTTGGATTTGGAAGCCTCCATGGATCACAGTTTTTCCTTTTTGGAACATTTCTTGGAATCTATATAATGACCTTACTGGGGAATATTCTCATTCTTATAGTAACTTCCATTGACCGAAATCTCCAAACTCCCATGTACTTCTTCCTGTCCAATTTCTCCTTCCTTGAAATCTGGTATACAACCTCCATTGCTCCTAAGATGCTGAAGACCCTTCTCTCTGGTCCAGAGGCAATTTCTTTTGCAGGATGTGTGGCTCAGTTTTATTTCTTTGGCTCCATGGCAGTAGTTGAGTGCTTTCTCTTGGCAGCCATGTCTTATGACCGATACCTTGCTATCTGCAGTCCACTTCGGTACCCATCTCTCATGAACCTCCACACATGTATCTTGCTTGCAGGTGGATCCTGGCTGGGAGGATTTATAACTCCTGTTGTCACTGTCACTATGACTTTCCAACTGCAGTTCTGTGCATCCAATGAGATTGATCATTTCTTTTGTGACCTTGCCCCTGTGCTGAATCTAGCTTGTTCTGATCCAAAGGATGTAGAAAAAACTACTTTTCTCATGGCATCTTTTGTCACCATGGTGCCCTTCCTGCTTACCGTTGCCTCCTACATAAACATAGTGATTGCTGTCCTCAGGATACCATCAGCTGCAGGAAAACAACGAGCCTTTTCCACATGCTCCTCCCACCTCATCGTGGTCACTCTGTACTATGGAACTCTGGGAACAGTGTATGCTATCCCCACGGCTACTCAGGCTACTGCCCTAAACAAAGTCTTCTCACTGCTCTACACTGTAGTAACCCCCATGGTCAACCCCATTGTGTACAGCCTGAGAAACAAGGATGTTAAAAGGGCAGTGCAGAGACTGCCGAGTGAGTGGAAGTGTGCCATGAAGACCTAATGGCTTTCTCCTCTAAGGGGCTCAGATACTTGATTGACAACTTAGCATTTCAAGCAACTGTTGTTCCCTTCTTCCAGTAAATCACTAGCAGGGACCCTTTCTCCAGTTTCTACAGTCTAATGTTTCAGGTGAATGCCTAAAGAGAAAGAATAAATTTATGAAGACAGATGTAACTCTACCAGGATATGCAATCACATATTGGTTCATTTATGTGGAAATTAGAAATACCAAACACTGTCATTCATAAGAACCAAGATACAAGCCGGGCATTGGTGGCGCACATCTTTAATCCCAGCACTTGGGAGGTATAAGCAGGCAGATCTTTATGAGTTCAAGACCAATAAGGTCTACAAGAGCTAGTTCCAGGACAGCCTCCAAAGCCACAGAGAAGAAACCTTGTCTCAAAAAAACAAAAAATGGCTAAAATCAAAAACACGAAAGACAATTTATGCTGGAGAGGATGTGGAGAGAAGGGAACACTCCTCCACTGTTGGTGGGAGTGCCGACTCATACAGCCACTTTGGAAATCAGTATGGAGATTCCTCAGGAAAATGGGAATCAATCTACCACAAGACCCAGCAATTCCATTCTTAGGCATATATCCAAAAGATGCAAATTCATACAACAAGGGCATCTGCTCCACTATGTTCATAACAGCATTATTTGTAATAGCCAGAACCTGGAAGCAACCTAGATGCTCTTCTACTGAAGAGTGGATAGAGGAACTGTGATACATTTACACAGTGGAGTATTACTCAGCAGAAAAAAACAATGGAATTTTGAAATTTGTAGGTAAATCAATGGCACTAGAAGAAACCATCCTGAGTGAGGTAACCCAGTCACAAAAAGACAAACATGGTATGTACTCACTCATATATGGATTTTAGACATGGATCAGGATAGTGCCAGTCTGCACTACCACTGACAGAGAGTCTGGGAAACAGGAAAGAACCTAAGAGATATGCATGGTACCCCAGAGAAGAGGAATGAAGCAAGATCTTCTAAACAGATGGGGAACATGGCGAGGGGGGGGGGAGTGGGAGCTGGGAAGAAGAGAGGGAGAGAAGAGGAAGAGAGAGTAGTTCATGGGGGAAGAGGAAGGTTGAGTGGGGGCTACAATAGGGGAAAGAGGGAATCATGGGTTAGAAGACAGATCAGGCACCAGTGACCTCTAGTGATCTAAAGGGATGACACCAACTGGCAAGCTAAGCAATAGTGGAGAGACCACCTCGAATGCTCATTCCTGATAATGAAATTGATGTCCATAACCATCCTGGAGCCTTGATCCAGTGACTGATGGAAGCAGAGGCAAACACCCACAGTTAAACACTGAACTGAACACATGGAACCCAGTGACAGAGAGAGAGGAGCGATGGGCAAATTGGCAAAGAATGGGCTGGCAAAACCAGCAGAGACAGCTGATCTGAACAGGGGAGAGCTCTTGGACTCCAGACCAACAGCTAGGAGGCCAGCATGGGACTGATCCAGACCCCCTGAATGTGAGAGTCAGTGAGGAGGCCTGGGCAACCTATGGGGCCCTGGGAAGTGGATCAGTGTTTATCCCTGGCATACAAACAGACATCGTGTGTCCATACCACAAAGAGGGATGCCCTCTCAGCCTGAACTCTTAGGGGAGTGCCTGGACCCTACCCAGAGTAAAATGACAGACTCTAGATATCCCCTATGTGGAAGGAATTGGCAATAGGGTGGGAGGGTGGGGGGGAAGGGGAGTGTGGGAGGAGGGGAGGGAGAGGGAACTGGGATTGACATGTAAAACAAGCTATTTAAAATTAAAATAATAAAAATAAAATATTAAAAAATAAAAAAGAACCAAGATATAAAATCAACCTAAGTATCTATCTGCTGATAAATAAAGAAAATATAATATTCACTCATACACATATGTCTATACATATACAGGTATGACACACACACACAAATTTTCTCTCTTAAGAAAGCTAAATTCATGTTATTCACAAGAAAATGGATGGACTTGGCTGGAGATCATCATGTATGTAAAATAAACAAGACTCAGAAAGATAACACATTTTTTCTCCCATATTGAATCTAGTTTTTAAAATGACATAAAATAGAAGAGAGTGCTAGGGAGAAAGCCGGGTTCAAAGGGAACAGGGGTGAGAGAGTAAGGAATAAAGATAATCAAGTCATATATACATATATATGTAAATGTAGATGTCATAATCAAATTTGTTATTGTGTGCAATTTATATATGTCAACCATTAAAAAGACCCAGGTTGCAAGACTAGCTTCATTCCATAAGAACTTTTTCCTTTGTCACTTTCTTTTTCTGTGTTTGAGAGAAGTTGATAGAATTATCTGTTAGTACTGAGTTTTCTCAGTTATGTAACCTACCCATGACCATTTGTAACCACATGCAAATGTCTCCGAGAATCTCTTCCTGCTTCACATATCTACACAATCATAGTGCTATATTGATTGCACTTCATCCTCCAGGACTGCCTACTAGCTCCCCTTAACTTCTGCTTTTAGCAAGGTCATTCACTATATCTCACCTTGAATTGTATTCATATTCCACCTGTTGTAGCTCACTTTATCTTGTTCCTTTAGATTACCTGCCTTTCTACTGATGAAAACCATTTCTAAAATGCTAGAACAACTATTGACTAGTTCACTCACTTGGACAGTTAATCAAATCCCTCAAAGACTGGAACAACATTGTCCTTATGTTTTTAAAATAAATAAAATAGCCTTGTGGTGGTGGTGCATGCCTTTAATCCCAGCACTCGAGAGGCAGAGGTAGGTGGATCTCCGTGAGTTCAAGGCCAGCCTGGTCTACAAAGAGAGTTCCAGGACAGCCTCCATAGCTACAGAGAAACTCTGTCTCAAAAAAAATAATAATTTTTTGAAGCTTGCTAATCTTTTAATTATACGGAGGGTTACTAGGTTATAATTTGGTTTTTTTATTTTTAACCTGATTTTCTAATTTAAATTAGAAACAAGCTTGTTTCACATATCAATCCCAGATGCCTCTCACTCCCCTTCATCCCTGCCACCCAACTTTTCCAATCTCCCACCCAAACCCAACTCCACTCTCCAGGAAGAGTGAGGCCCTTCATGGGGGATCTCCAAAGTCTGTCCAGGCTGAGAGAGCACCCCTCCAAGTGGTATGGGCTCCCAAAGTCAACTTGGATGACAGGGATAAATACTGATCTACTGCCCGAGGCTCCAACAAAGGCCGAGACCTCCTCACTGACACCCACGTTCAGGGGGTCTGGATCAGTCCCATGCTGGCCTCTCAGCTATCAGTCTGGGGTCCAGATCAGCTGTTTCTGTGGGTTTTACCAGCTTGGTCTTGACCCCTTTGCTCAACACTCCTCTCTGTAACTGGATTCCAGGAGTTCAGTTCAGTGTTTAGCTGTGGGTGTCTGCCTCTGCTTCCATCAGCCACTGGATGGAGGCTCTAGGATGGCATACAAGGTAGTCATCAGTCACATTATCGGGGAAAGGCATTTAAGTAGCAGCCTCTCCACTATTTGTTAGATTGCCAGTTAGTGTCATGGTTGTAGATCTCTGGACATCTCACTAGTGCCATATCTCCCGTCAAGCCTATAGTGGATCCCTCTATTATGATATCTTTCACCCTACTCTCTTCTATTCTTCTCCCGACTCAACCTTCTTGCTCTGCCATGTACTCTTATACCCTCCTCTTCTCCCCCTCTCCTTCTTCCATCTTCCTCTCACCACCCGCCATGCTCCCAGTCCACTCAGGAGATCATGTCCTGTTCCCCTTCTCTGGAGTAGCTTGCATATCTCTCTTAAGGTCCTCTCTGTATCCCAGAATCTCTGGTGGTGGGATTTTAGGCTGGCACTCCCCTGTTTCATATACGAGTGAGTACATACTATGTTTGTCTTTCTGTGACTGGGTTACCTCACTCAGGATGGTTTCTTCTAGTGCCATTCATTTGCCTGCAAATTTCAGTATCCCATTCTTTTTTTCCGCTGAGTAGTACTCCACTGGGTAAATGTATCACATTTTCTCTATCCACTCTTCAGTTGAGGAACATCTAGGTTGCTTCCAGGTTCTGGCTATTACAAATAATGCTGCTACGAACATAGTGGAACAGATGTCCTTTTGTATGAATGTACAACATTTGGGTATATACCTAAGAGTGGAATGCTGGGTCTTGTGGTAGACTGATTACCATTTCCTGAGGAATTTCCATACTGATTTCCAAAGTGGCTGTACGAGTCGGCACTCCCACCAGCAGTGGAGGAGTGTTCCCTTCTCTCCACATCCTCTCCAGGATAAACTGTCATTTGTGTTTTTGATTTTAGCCATTCTGACAGGAGTAAGATGGTATGTCAGAGTTATTTTGATTTGCATTTCCCTGATGGCTAAGGATGTTGAGAACTTTCTCAAGTGCCTCTCAGCAATTTTAGACTCCTCTATTGAGAATTCTCTATTTAGTTCAGTTCCCCACTTTTTAATTGGATCCTTTGGTATTTTGGACACTTGCTTCTTGAGTTCTTTGTAAATTTTGGAGATCGGCCCACTGCCAGATGTGGGACTAGTAAATATCCTAGTAAATATCTGTGGGCTGCCTTTTTGTCTTGCTGACTGTGCCCTTTGCCTTACAGAAGCTTCACAGTTTCAGGAGATCCCATTTATTAACTGTCGATCTCAGTGTCTGTGCTACTGGTGTTACGTTCAGGAAGGGGTCTCTTCAACCAATTCGTTCAAGAGTAACTCCCACTTTCTCTTCTAAGAGGTTCAGTGTGGCTGGATTTATATTGAGGTCTTTGATCCATTTGAACTTATGTTTTGTGCATGGCAGTAATAATGAATTTTAAAAGTATGTTTTAATTGAAATAGAATTCCATCTTGGTTCCCCCTCCTTTTCTGCCTTTCAACCTGCCCTCCTGAAACCTTCCCTTGAACTCCAGTCACAACCCACCCCCATCCTCATGTTGATAGCTTATTTTTCTTTGATTTTTTGTTATATACATACATGTATATGTGTGCATATGTATGTATGTGTGTATATGTACAAATACATATAAAAACATCATGCAAAGTTCATTCTTGTTGGTGGTGTATATATTGTTTAAACGTTAACCACACTGTGTTTATTGGACAATCAAAACTAGTGGATCTATGGCTAAGGGATAAGTCCTTATTCCTCTTAATTCCTCCTAGAATTGCATTCTATACAGCAAAGTAACAAATAATGACTTGTTGATTATGTCAATAAGTGACTTGTTAAAACAATGGATGTATGGTACCTGAAGTGAAATCAGTTGCCTTTTTTCTGAATACACTGACGACAATTTTTATATCTTTTCTCTCTACTCCATTCCTTGGTGTCATGGCCACCCCCACTTCTTCCCAACTGAGTAATCTCAACCTTGTCCCTCGCTGTCACATTATGAATCCTTGCCACATTATATTGATGGATCATTTTAGAGTCCAAATCTAAACTTGTCTTTTCTTTGCTTATTACATTCCATGGTTCCCCAGTGTCCTGGGTGTGGGAACAAAGCTTTTCAGCTGTGCCTGCAACCAACTCTCAAGTTCATTCAATAATCCTTTCCCCCCATTTTGTGCTACAGCAACACCAATCTTCCAAAACAAACTCAAAGGCAAGAAGTATCCATGCTTGCCACATCTCCCCTACAGTATTTAAAACCAGAGTTAGAAAAAAATGTAGTTGATCCAATAGGGCCTCTTCAGTTTAAGAGCAAAATATTTTATCACCTACCTATCTTTGCAACTTGTTTCCAATTTTGGTATCTGGCCTATGAAGTCCTCTGGCTTGAGGACAAGGTAATGTTGATAGGATATCAGTGATATGTGTATCTGTGTGGTTTAAATCTAATTTCTGGTGCTACCTCTAGGAACACCAAAAGCACAGAGAGCTATCCCCAAACCTCCACTAACAAAATGAGTCCAAGAATGCCAAGCAGTTTGGGAAACACTTTCCCAGCTGGATCTTCCCACTCCCTTCCCGACCACCCACAGAGCTCCCTGTTGTATAGGGCCTAATTGTCTCTAATCTAGTTTTAACTTCTTGTAATTACCCTCAATTATGAAATAGAGCCTGCAGAACACACTCCTTGTGGTTAAAACCTGGATCTAGAGTAGAAGTGTAATTACTGTTCAGCCTCTCAGGGGTTCTGCCTTCTGCTCAGAGGCACAGTGGAAATGCCTCATCTGCTCCAGCCACATACGAGTGTTTCTGAACACAGATGAAGAATTTGTTTAGTGTGCTGGACATTAGGAAAGGTTAAAAATATCTACTTCCCCCACACCAACTAAACCTGGAAATCTTTAGCAGCTTCTCTTTGCCCTTAGGATAAAGTCTAAATGTTCCATGGAAGTGAACAGTGGACACCTGTAACAAGATCCTGAAACAGGTAACCTACAGTCTTCCCACTCTGGTCCTAAGAATTTATATTTCTAGCCCAAATCTCAGCTTTTTCTTCCTTCTTGCTCTTCAAGCTCCTGTCTGCTTGGTGTGATGAACTCAAACCCATTTGCCTCCTTGGAATTTCACAATTCTATTCTTTGTCTCCTTCCTTGTCCTTTTATTTTCTTTATTTTTCATTCTTTCCTTTTAAAAATGAGATATGGTGGCTGGAGAGATGGCTCAGCAGTTAAGAGCACTGACTGCTCTTTCAGAGGACCTGAGTTCAATTCCCAGCAACCACACGGTGGCTCACAACCACCTGTAATGAGATCTGGCATCTTCTTCTGGCATGCAGATATGAATGCAGGCAGAGTACTGTGTATATAATAAATAAATCTTTAAAAAATGAGATATGGTATCTTGTAGTCCACATTACTTCAAAACTCATAGCAATGCTCATTCCTCTGTCTCCAAAGTGATGGGATTGTAGGGGTGGTGTATTGCATCCAACTCCATGCCTTGTTTAATTTGAACAATCAATTGGTTGCCGCCAAGTTTTTGCATATATGCTTTTATAGCACTCTGATTTTTCTCTACAAATTTTCACAACTACAATTAAATAAATATATGAATATAATATATATTTATATATAAACACATATGCACATATACGAATATCTTCTACCTGCATTATAAATTTTACAAGGCATGATTCATGTCAGTTCTATTGGACTTCTACGGCTCCATCATCATGCATAGCACTTTACACAGAACGATTTGTTCAATAAATATTTGTTAACAAAAGAACAAAAAAGCTGCCTAAAGTCATTCCATTTGTTTGATAAGGCATTATGCTACTGTCACTAAATATATGACTATTTAATCTCCTTGTGAGTCAATTCAGTCCACTCTGTTTCCCAACCCACAGTGTACTCTAGGATCCACTGCCAACCACTTTACAAATTCCTTCCAGAACTGGAAGACAGCATATGGTTCAAGATAGTCTATCCCTAATACTAAGAAGCATATCAAAGTTTGAGTCCTGATCCCAGTGGCAGTACATCTCCTCTGCTGTACCCAAAAAGCAACTCTTTTCTATTATTGAGCTCTGGTTGATGCACTTGCCTATGTAATGTGAACAGTTTTTTTTCTCAATTTAGTGAAGCATTATGTTAATGATTGGACAGGGTAATTAATAGCAAATCAGATTAAATTCTTGTGTCTCTGTACAAGCCAATGAGAAATTATCCCCCATTAACCTGATCAGTACAAACTGTCATACTAAATTAGAAGAGCTACATCTCTAATTTGTGCCTTAACCGTCACTGTTTGGACCAGATGGTTTGCTGGTACTTCAGCATCTGCTTAGGAAAGAGAGAGATGAGATCTAGAATGAACAAACCTGTAATAAGAAGAAGTAAAATGGGCTTCAGGCCTGATCTAGTGGGAAAGTACCAATAATACCTATATCGTTATATTACACCCTTGGTTATATCACATCTCTGTATAAAGCTGACATCTTTACCAAAAGTTCACTTGTATTTTGGGTTTCTTCCAAAGAGAAGTCAGTTCTTAAAGCAAACTTGGTTCATCTGCCACCATTTTTATAGTTGCAAAGCATAAAGATTATCAATGAAGCAAATATCTGACATTTTAAATATTGCCATTATTCTTGTGGAGTACTAGATGACCAACTGACACATTATCAAGGACACTGTCACTACATTGTATGGAGCAGCCTCATTTCTTGTTCTCTATAGTGTGCATCCCCTCGTAAGCATCTCTTAGTATGTAAAGTATCTTGCTTACAAGTTCATTTCATACAACATTTGATAGTAATCTTTTGCTGCGAGCAATAGTCATCATTTTCATTTTCTGGCAATGACATGAAAGAACAAGCATTTTGATGCCAATGCCAGATAGTGTCAAACTGGTTAGTAGATTCTGAAGGATTTGTTCCTGAGACCTTAAAGCATGTTGCCAATTTGGCCTTGGCCATGGTTCCAGACATTGAGTAACAACTTCCCTTTGGGCAGCATAAATGTAACCTCAAGGATGATTATTTTAGAAATTAGGACACTGGTGTCATTCTATCTCTTTCATATATTTTGTAATCAAAGCTTGTACTAACTAAAGGTCACTGACAAACAGGCTTGAAGAATAGGTAAGCAGGGTTTGGGGCAGGGCTTATTCTAATTCTCATGTACCAGTTAGAGGACTCTATACATATTCTTAATCCTACTTCCTGAGTTATTGGAGCACTTGATTTTGGCTACTATATCGGACTCTGGAGTTAGTGCTGAATTTGAAACCTAAATATGAGCATTTACTGCTAACTTGGTCAAGTGCATTAGTTGTCACTGAAATGCTGTTTCCCTATCTATATGATGAAATAACATCAATCACAAATGAGTTGATGAAATGACCCATAAAACAGTTTTCATGGTGCATGGCACATTCTGAGCACATACTATTAATTGATTGAACAACTAGTCAGAATTAGCAAGGTCAAAGTATCTTTCAAAGCTGTAATATAACATCTCCATGAATATTGACTCCTGTTATTCAAATACTTCTCTCATAGAGTTATTATCAGAAACAGGATTCCATTTCAGCCATCATCCAAGGAGAGAGTGGAGTTCTCCCAGGCTCAGGGGATGTATTTCTGTTTCCTTGGGACAATAATACAAACCAGTCACTCCTATATATATGCTCTCCCCACCAACAAGGACTTGATAGTCTTTTATCTTCAGCTGCGATTACTACTATTCAAGCTTCCATTAATTCACTATATCTCTGCGTACCAGGATGGAATCTATTCAAGTGAACATTCTTTCAAGTGAAATGATTAATTGATGTATTGTTATTCTCTGCTGTTGCTTCCAAATGTAAGTAATTAATTTTATAAATAATTATTTAAGTTAATGTAAAATATTAATTTTATTTAAGTAGATAACTTAATGGAATCTTTTCTAGTAAATAGAATAGTATATTAATGTTTCAGATATAAATACTACTACTTTCCATTATTTATATAAGGTAGTAATTTACCAATCAAATTCTTTCTTTTCATAGCTGATAACTTTGAAAACTCTAAAACTTAGTATACAAATGAGGGAGTTGTATAACATGAGCTTACTTATTTATCTATATGGCTCCTAACTAAACTAAAATGTTACATGTACCTAAAGATCCTCTTCTTAAAAACCATAATATCTTATTATTTGTGGAACTGAAAACTAATGATTGTCCTTTAATAACTTAGAGAAGCCCAAAGTGATGGTACAAAAATAATCTATCCAAACCTAGAAAGCCTGTCCTCAAGGCTCTCAATAGCACTTATACCCTTTTTAACTGAGTTTGGTTGCTGAACTTAAGGTAGAATATGTTGTATACGGGAGGTGTGTACAACGTTATTAGTAGTCAAAAACTTTAGAGAGAAGACAAGGTACTTCTTAAAAGTAAATAAGCATTCTAGAACGCTTTAGTGGGTGATTAAATAACCTGGTACCTCTTATGAGATTTCCTTTACGATAGATATACATCTCAGTGAAATCAACCCAAGAAGACTAAATTGTGTCAAGAAGAACTAACATGAAAAGATGAGACCTATCTTAAATATTTGAAGCAATTGACTTCAATGATTAGTATTCTTTGGACATGTCTTTTTTTTGGGACATATACTTGAAAAACACATCTTTTTCTGACCACTGCTAAATAGACAGCTATTACAGTATCTGTCAACCAAGGTGTGTCTAACTGACTTCAAAGAGAAAATAAGGATTCTTGATGAACACTGTGAGAGAGAGGGGAGGGGGAGAAAGGAGAGAGAAAAGAGTTGTTAGTGAAATGCTTGTGAAACTTTTTCTTCTGTTCTGACATGGCACTCATGTAGTAACTAAATTATTTCCAACATTAAGTTAAAGAGATACCTGTTCCTCTCTCTCTCTCTCTCTCTCTCTCTCTCTCTCTCTCTCTCTCTCTCTGTGTGTGTGTGTGTGTGTATGTGTGTGTGTGTGTGTGTGTTGCACGCGCGCCCATACACAGGCATGCAGCAGTTGTTATCAAGGAATGAAATGTGAAGCTTCAAGCGGTTTATTAAGGCCACCTTTACACAAAGAAGATGCATGGGGCTGGCCTTTTTAACAGAGCACCTTCAGGAAGAAATGGTTTCCAACAGGAAAAGAAGGTAATGGCAAGGCAAAATTATTTTTCTAAGTTTCTAATGAAGTCAGGGAATTTCCTCTTACCTTGTTATCAATAATAAACATCTTGAAGTGGGGGGATACAAAATAATGACATCCCAAGGAGCTCTTATGCACTGATTTTTAATAACTCCCCCTGAGGCCATCTCCTAGTAAAGTTCTTTGTAGTTAAAAGGCCTTTAACTATGTCATGTGTGATCAATTAAACCATCTACTGTATATTGAATGGAGTACCAACTTTCAATCCCAATAATTAGTGGGCATATGAAGGAAGAACTATGATGAAAGAGGCAGACTATTGACTGTAATAAAAAGATCTACCTATAAATCTAGCTATAAGGTACATAGGCAGCTTATGTGGGATTATTCTGTATATGTATTTTGTATGAAGGCATTTCAATGAAAGATGTTGCTTATCCACATATATATACATATATATACATATCTTTGCATATACAATGGTAACAATTACAACAAAATGACTTGGCCTCTTGAAATTTGTCTTCAGTATTGGTAAATGCATTTGTATGGAGTATCTTCTTCCAGGCAAATAGTAACTGCCAACTAAGCATGCCCTGTTATATTCTTCCAGGTGAGTACAGGTCTATGTATAATCATTTTGTATCTGTGTGCTGTGCTGTATGTGTGTGAGAGAAAGAAAGACAGAGAAAGAGACAGAGAGACAGAGACAGAGACAGAACACATTCAAGTTAGGGTATGTTATGCAAGCACATATGGCAAGCATGAGAACACATACGTTTTAAATTTTATTTTTCATTTCATTTTGCATTCCAACCACAGTTTTCCCTCCCACCTCTCCTCCTGTCCCCCTCCCTTCTCCCCCAGCCCACTCCCAATCCACTTCTCCCACCTGGTAAGGGCTCCCATGGGAAGTTGACAAAGCCTGGCCCATTAAGTTGAGGCAGGACCACTGCATTACGATTGAGCACGGCATCCCACTATAGGGAATGGTCTCCAAAAAGCTAGTTCACCCTCCAGGAATAGATACTGGTCCAGCAGTCAGGGGCCCTTCAGATAGACCCAGCTGTACAATTGTTACCCACATGCAGAGGGCCTAGTTAGGTCCCATGGAGGCTCCATGGCTATCGGTCTAAAGTTCATGAGTTTCCAGCTGGAGAAGACACATACTTTTAATGAAGTCAGTCTAATCTTTACATGTCTTTCTAGTATCTTGTGTTGACCACCAGTCTTCCTGTTCCAGGGCCCTGTTTACCATCTTTAACACCGATCCCATGGGTCAAACTTGGCTCTCTTAGAGACTACTCAGATTATCTTGTTCTGCCCTCTGTGCAGCCCAACAACCCCATTACTCCTTCTTGTGGTTTTAGTAAGAGCTGCCACCTGTTCTTTGGCCCATTCAGACCAGAATTATTTGCTTGAAACTGACCTAGTGACCCTGGTTAGACTAAGTTAAGCACTAGTACTGGCAGAACCAGGAATAGAAACAAGGTGACAAAGTTGGACTGCAGGGCTTTGCATGGTGTGAACCATCTCCCTTGGGAACAGTAGAAACCAAAATGTCCGAGAGTCTGCCTGAAGTGAGGACTGCCGGTTTGGGGTACAAGAAGTTGATGTAGCTCATTTAGGAGTCTTGGCCTAATGGGAAAAATCAAGTTAAAAGGAAAAATATCAACCAAGGTGAGGTTCATGAAAAAAATGTGGAATGTGCTGGATTATCACTCCAATGTGAGCCAAAATGTCCCAATGGTATCTCTAAGAACATGTCACATAGTCATTTACTGAAGGCAGCCTATTTGCTAACCACTTCCCTCAGCACACACTGGGCACATCTCATCAATCTGAACACCATTGCTTCTCTTGAGTTTGTATATTAAAACACACTAAGTAAAAAGTTCTTGTTCACCTGAGAAGTACCACAATAGATACAAGAGAAAGCTTCTTGGAGAAATCAAGATATACCAGTAAACACTAAAGAGGAGAATGAAGATTTAAATGGTATCCACTTGATTTTTTGAAAAAGAAAAAATAGTTCATTTGGAATAGAAGGCTCTTCATGAAAGCTCTTAAGCTTCTCTGGTCTCTGCTTTCATCAGCATGGAGGGTACATTATGCATACACTAACATTAGATTAAGTGCAGCAGTTTGGATATTCTCTTTCATTTTCAAACTATTACAGATGGTGATCACCTTCTGGGGAATGCTCTCCCTAGGCTCTATTCACAAAATTTAGTCTGTTCATCTTGATTTGGCTCAGACAACATCCCCTTTTGGAAGACTTCCTTTACCATGACCACTGGTCCCCAGAATGGTTAGACAGTCTGAATTCAGATTTTGGCTTTGTTCTAACCAAGTGGGTGACTTAAACAACCGTCAGACTGAAAGTCTGACATTACCCCAAGGTTGATTCCTTTGTGGCAGAAATTGCTGCATGGTTTCTTCCTGGCTTCTGGTAGATTTCTGACTATCTTTGACATTCCTTATCATGAATATGTATCCGCCTGCTTTATACCTTTATGATCATATGGTATTCATTCGACTTTGTATCCCTGTGTCCAATGATCTCCTTTTTATCGGAGTCCTGGTCATAATTAATTAGGGGAATTAGGGACCATCTTCATGAACTCAGTTTAACTTGAAAATCTCAGTGAAGATAATGTCCGTTGTATTTGAAGTACTGGACTTGAGCATAACTTTATTTGGGAGGAATACAACTCAATGTATAATAATGCTTCTACCTCACTGCTTCCATATATCCTTTTCATTATTATGACATTAATCAACCTAATTATAATTGTCTGTTTGATTGCCCTTCTGTCCCATCTGGGAGCGCCATAAGAGCAGAAATTATGATTTATACATTTTTGTATCCTAGTACTTGATACAAAACCAAGAACATAGTAGGCATTCAATACATACTTGCCACAATGTAAATGTCACTGCTTTCATCACAGGCCAATATTTTTCCCATGTGCTCTGAACCTTGGACCTTCATGGCCTTGCAGGGACAATGTCCTTACAGTATCTTGCTTCTTCAATGTCTCATTATTTAGTAGTATTCAACATCAGAAGGAGTTTTTCTCTCCACAGGCCTTTATTGCTGCTTTATGACAACTATCCCTGTTTCAATCTTAACCCCAAATACTAAGACATATAAAGTCATTTACCAAAAAAAAACTTTAAAATAAACAGGAATCAAATATTTTCTACTTATACCATAAAAGCAATATCTCCCCTCAAGCTTCCTTTCTAGTTCTGACTACACTTACTTAGTCTTTTGGGGGTCAAATTTATCCAAAGAATTAGCTACACATGATGTCTTCTCTTCTTTTTTGCTATTCATTTGCGCCACTCCGGTGCAGCTTCACACACATCACTACTAAGAATTTCTTTCCTGAAATACTCAATGATTTCCAGGTATCACACATAATCAACACTTGTTTGTGGGTATCTTATTCCTCTGCTAAATAGCCTTCCTTCAGCATAATTTACCAGGTTCTTCTTATTTAAATAAATTCTTCTAAGTTCGTGATTTGCTTCCTACCTCTCTCTTACCCTCATCTGCTAGATATTCCTTAACTACATGATGTCTAAGTGATGGATTTTCCATGATACTATTCTAGGTTCTCTTCTCCTTCTAATTGTTTCTCTGCATGATTGCACCCACTTTGATGCTTTTCAATGCCACCTACATGCGGATGACTTCTAAATTTATATTCTTGAACTATCTATCTCTCCAGATTTCCAAATCAGTATATGTAATTACCTACTTGACATCCACCACCAAATCAGAAGTTTTCTGTGCAAAACGTGATGTATCATTTCTCCTTTCCCACAAACCTGGTCCTATTCTAGCATTCTATATCTCAGTGAGTAGTGCAAGTAATTATTTAATTCACAATCACTAAAAAGGAAGTTATTATTGATGTTTCCTCCATGTAAATCATCAATAAACCCCATAACTTCTACTTTTGAATATATCAAATTCAGTTCAGTGTTCATCTCTGCTGGTATTCACTATCATAATCTTTGACCGATAATAGTGATTGTGTTCTAATTAGTTTAACAACACCTATTAGCTCTTTACTGCTATCAAAAATTATTCCTTGACCAGCATCCAATCAGATCTAAAAACATAAAGTAGATTATGTTATTCTACTAGTAACTATTAAAGAATTACAATCTCACAGTTAAGTTCAGTGAAGCTCTGGATTAAGCTATTGCTTTCCAGTCTGATACACTCTTCCTTGACCACTACTTTCTAACTACACTTGTCTTTTTTTCTGTTCCCAGAATACTCTAAAATCTTTACTACTATAGACTTTGTTGTTAGTTCCTCTCCCCACTACCCTGCCCCATCTTTTAAAAACTATTTTTCATATAATATATTTTGATCATGTTTTACACCCCAAATTCCTCCCTGATCTTCCTCACCTCTCTAGCCACCCAAATTTATGTTCTTTCTCTTTCTCTCCAATCTTACACTTAGTCTTTGCTTGGATTGTTCCTATTTGTCCTTAGACTCCTTTCCAGATGCTAAATCTTCAGAGAATCCTTCTCTGATAGTTTCAGCATGACCCAAATAAATTACACTTGGTATGCGCCTTCCTAGAATCCTGCAGTCTTCTTTCAGAGTGCTTATGACCATACTAATCCATTGAGGGATTACCATGATATAGATGATTCCTGAATTCAAGAAAATAATAATAGTATAAGTACTAATAAATAAGTAATAATAGTATAAATAAGTGTAGACGAGCACTCAGCAATTAACTAAAAAAATATTCACTCAGGTTTTCCCATAGCTCAAGCATTCTTCTGGGTATAGAAGACACATAGTAAAATTCATAGTGCTGTAAGTATACCTAGCAAGACAAACTCAGGTATGCTTCAGTAAAAAGTTCTCAGAGGTGAACAGTAAATTCAATAAATAGTTTCGTTGTATAAATGAATCTAGACAATATGACAATTCATTTTTATTCTTTTGAACTTCTTTTTATTTAAATTAAAAAGTCTTATTTTACATACCAATCCCAGTTCACCCTCCCTTCCTCCCATTCCCCCGACCAACTCCCATCCCACCCCCATTCACTCCTCACTGAGGGTGTGGCCTCCCATTGGGGATCATCAAAGTCTGTCACATCATTTGGGGTAGGACTTAGGCCCGCCCCCATGTATCTAGGCTCAGAGAGTATCCCTCCATAGGGAATGGGCTCCCAAAGTCCAATTTGTGTACTAGGGATAAATACTGGTTCCACTGACAGAGGTCCCATACACTGCTTTGGTCTCCCAACTGATATCCATGTTCAGGAGGTCTGATTTGAATCTATGCTGGTTCCCCAGCTGTCAGATTGATGTTTGTGTGCTGCCACTTGCTCAGGTCAGCTGTTTCTGTGGGTTTCTTCAGCCTGGTCTTGACCCCTTTGCTTATCCCTCCTCCCTCTCTGCAACTGGATTCCAGGAGTTCGGCTTAGTGTTTAGCTGTGGGAGTCTGCTTCTGCTTCACTGGGTGAAGGCTCTAGGATGGCATTTAATGTAGTCATCAATATCTTAGGAAGGGCATTTAAGGTAGCCTCTACACTATTGCTTAGATTCTTAGTTGGGGTCATCCTTGCAGATCCCTGGATATTTCCCTAGTGCCAGATTTTTCTTTAAACCTGTAACGACTCCCTCTATTTTCTTGTTGTCTTTCTCTATTTTTCCCTCGTCTCGATCTTCCTGATCCCTCATGTTCTCTTTGGCACACTGTGACTTCCTTAGCAATATGGGAACATCATTTGGCTGTACAATAAGATAAATGAAAGGAAGTCAGGCAAATCTTTGTGAAGAAGATTATGGTAATTCTAAGGATCAAAAAAGTTGAAAATATCATCTAGGCATTGTATAAATCGTGTATGGGTGTGAGTAACTATATACAACAGTGATATACTAAATTGTAATATGCAACCTAATAGGAGATGAGACTGGAGGAGGCTAGAATGAAATAATGGAAACCATTGCGTCCCAAGCTGAGAAGCTTATATTCCTTCCTATATAAATGTTATGTCTACTATGCTAAGTGCGACTTCAAATGACTCTGTCTTTGTAAAGAGTTTACAATCTCATGGGAAGACAGAAACTAGGCACAAAAATGTGAAGAACAGTAATGCTACACATCAAAGAAGGAGAATAAATTCTTTCTCTGAGGGAAAGCATCACATAAAGTCAGTCATAAAAGGTTCCATGAGAAGGTAAAGCTCATGTACCTTTTTCTTTGTTTATATGTACCACTAACATACTGTTAGGCCTTTCTATTAGGTTGTTTCAGACTAATTAATTCCTTTTAAAATTAAGGTAAACAGGAGCCTCAGAGCTTCACTTTTGTGATCTACATAGTCTACAATGTTATAACATAAATTTTGAATAACTTGACACCATGGCTATTAAACAATAATATCTTTGAGCTTGGAGACTGCCTACATTTTTCATTGTTCTCCCCTTAGCATGTAGTACAATTCATGGATAATATTAGGCTTTCAAGAAATATTTTGATTGAACACATTAATCTATGTATTCTCTCGCTTTTCTGATCAGAACACTCTTTTTATTTTTTCTTCTATCTTGAAGTGCATAGCTTTATTATGCCATTTGATAATATCATGTAACTGGTAACAAAGGCAAAAGAAATAGAAACACCTGTGAATCCAGTGAGAAAAACTCAGGTATATGTCAGTAAAGAAAAAAAGCTGGGAGGAGAACAGAAAGAGAATGGAAATGCACTGGGTAGCTATAAATGTTAAAGGAAAACAACCTGGAAAATAACGTGCTTGCAGCATTCCACATGACTGAGAGATTGTTGCAAGTGATTCAGACACATTTCTGGTTGGCTAACTTTCCCAGTACCAGGTGATACATAAAATTCAGGGGGAGAAAAAGTCATCAATGCTCCCACCTTGCTGTGGATCTCATGAGCTATAATAATGACCTGGCTGCCAAGATGTGCCCACCAATACAATAGTAGGACAAGTACAGGGGTAACAAGCTATTCTCTGGTTGAATTTTAGGCTTGGTCCACAAGAATAAATTCATTTCTGATGATATACACCTAGTCAGGAACTCATGGTTGGGGAATTCATAGGTCTTAGGGAAGAAACAACTACTGTTGTTATGTTACATGAGCATGGCATCAAGGTTCCTTCTCAATGCTTATGTTTACATGCATAAATTCACATGCAAAAATACATGCTCTCAGTCTCCCATTCTTTTTTGCAATAGATGATGGTTAATTCAGAGACTCACAAAATTTAATAAATGGAAAATAAGTGACCATGGAATGTTTTGCTTTAAATGAATTACCATATCACCTCAGGGACCATCATGAAAAGAAGGTGTGGAAAGAATACAAAGCCAGAATTTGGGAATGAGTGCAATAAATCAGTGTCTTTATGACACTGTATGGTGGTCACACACATTAATTCTCAGCATTTATGGTTAATTGCACAAAATATGTAAAGTATCAACCCAGTCAAAGCTGCAACATAAGCCAGGGAGGGGCTCATAAAATACCACCTGTCACTGGGAGACTATGAGCAGTTAATTTAAAACTATAATATTTTTTATTTATTTGATGGGGGATGCCCTTCTGTATATATGTTTCTCTTATTGGTTGATGAATAAAACACTGATTGGCCGGTAGCCTGGCAGAAAGCACAGGTGGATCTACCAGACCAAGAGGAGACTGGAGAGAAGAAGAGAGAGGTGGCCAAGAGATGCCATGCTGCCAAAGGAGTAACATGCCATATTACAGGTAAGCCATAGCCTCGTGGAAATACATAGATTAATAAAAATTGGTTAATAATTAAGACAGAGCTATCCAATAAGAAGCATGAACCATTGGCCAAACATTTATAATTAATAATAAGTCTCCATGTGTTTATTTGGGTCTAAACAGTTACAGGACCAGGCAGAACAGAAACCTCCATCTTTATTTATTGTTTGAAAATTTTATGCATTTATACAGCATATTTAGATTATATCCTTCCATCATTACCTTCCTCCAACTATACTTAGTTCTCTCCATCCTGTCTTCCTTCCAACTTAGTATCATCATATTTTTTATTGATAACCTTCTGAGTCCATGTAGTGTTGTTTTCATGTATATGTGGGGGCAGACATGGACAACCTACTAGCAGCCATGTGTCCAAAAGAAATTGACTCTCCCTCCTTCACTAAACATACTATCAATAGCTCCTCCATCAAGAGTTGAGCCTTGGGATCCTCTCCCGAATTGATGCTGAAATTTTGAGGGGCTTTATATTATGCAGATTTTGTACAGGTACTCACAAGTGTTGCAAATTGATTATGCAATACCCATGCCATGACTTGAACTCACCAATTCACAGCTCTTTTCTTTATCAGTCAGCTCTTAAATTCTTTTTCCCCCCTCTTCTACGTGTTCCCTAAGCCTTGGTGGGGTGTGATACAGAAGTTCCAACTATGACTGAATACTTCCAATTTCTTATCTCCCATAAACAGTAATGTGTCTCTTAATTAACCACTGCCCACTTCACAAAAACTTTCTCTGCTCAAAGTTGGAAGTAACACAAATCTATAGGTATAAACATAATTTTGAAGACACTTTTACAGCATGACTATTTAAGTAACAACAATAGGCCTCTCCAGGGCCTATGATTCCCCAGTCATGAACTTTCTATGAGGTTTACTGTGCCAAACATGAAATTCCTATTGTGGAACAGACCTCATATCCATTCAGAAAGCAGCTAGTTATCTTCAAAATTGCATGTCATCAATGGTCTCATGCAGTTCTAGACATTATATGCTGGAATACCAACCTGCCTGGCCAGATGTGTCAACAGAGGCATCATTTTCTTCAGCAGTGTAGCCATCGATAAGCTGGTAGCACATATTTTTCCATACATACCCATGCAAGAAAATATAATTAAATCCATTGGGCAATAAATAAATAAATGAATAAAATAAATAAACAAATAAATAAGCAAAACAGGGGACCTGTTGGGGGAAAAGAGCTTCAACAGGAAAAAGAAATGGACGAGAACATGAAATTTGCAGACAAATGAATAAACTACAAAAAAAGATATCCTGAGTGAGAGAACCTAGACCCAGAAAGACAAACATGGTATGAATTCACTTATAAGTGGATATTGGATGTAAAGCAAAGAATAACCAGGCAACAACCCACAGTTCCAGAGAAGCTAGGTAACAAGGGAGACCCTAGGAAGGAGAAATAGATGAGACCTCCTGGGCAAACTGGGGACAGGAGTAGAGGGGAGGGCATGGGGCATGGGAACATGAAGGATCAGGGTGGTCTAATTGGGGGGGGAGATGAAGGATGAGAATAATGAAAGAGATCTTCATAGAGAGGTCTATTATGGGTTTAGGGAGAAACCTGGTATCAGGGAAACTCCCAGAAACCATGAACCCAGCTAAGATCCCTAGCAATAGTGGAGAGGGTGCCTGAATTAGCCTTCCCCTATAATCAGATTGTTGACTGCCCTAATTGTCATGATACAGCTGTCATACAGTAAATGATAGAAGCAAATGCATAAATCTGCAGTCAACCCCTGGGAGGATCACTGGAAGCCCAGTTGAAGAGAGGGAAGAAAGATTATATGAGCAGGGGGGGGGTCAAGATCATGAAGGGGAAACCCATAGAGACAGCTGACCTGAGCTTGTAGGAGCTTGCAGATTCTGGAGGGACAGTTAGGGAGCCAACATGAGACTGATCTAGGCCCTCTGCATGTGGGTGATAGTTATGTAGCTTGGTCTGTCTATGGGATCCCAAGCAGTGGGACCAGGTACTGTCCCTGGCACATGAGCTGTCTCTTTGGGACCTACTCCCTATGGTGGGATGCCTTGCCCAGTCTTGATGCAAGGGGGCAGAGCTTCGTCCTGCCTCAACTTGATAAACCATGCTTTGCTGACTATCATGGGAGGCCTTACGCCTTCTGAGTCGAGACAGAGGAAGGAAGAGTGAATGGAGACGGTAGCAGGTATGTAGGGGGAGGGAACAGGAGGATAGGCAGGAGTGGAAACTGTAGCTAGTATGTAAAATAAATAAAATTTTAAAATATTTTAAAAGTTAAAAAAATGAGGGGAAAAAGGAAAAGGGATGAGAGAGGTGTATAGGGGTCAAAATAGCCAATATTCAGTGTATGCATATACTAAATTTTCCACGGATAAAAAAATACAACAAACTGTATAGCCTCAATAGAACCAAAATAAGGACTGTCACTTTTGAATTTTTATTAGCATTTATTAATTGTACATATTAATTGTTTTAACATCACATTTCAATGAATAGTGATGAAACAAATAAAAATCAGTTTTTGCTTCCTAAGTTGTGCTCATGGTAACAGTGAGTACATCAATTACATATTATGTATCTCACTATGCATTCCTTCCTATAAACTATCAAGTATTTATTCCCTCTTGTAGTGTAAATTTGCTCAAGGAAAACTATATTTTTCCAAGTATATTGGGAAAAACTCTTCCATAAAGTAGTGATTTGGGACCTTAGCAAGTATTTGGAGTTACAATCATAACCTACTCTGTTATGTTGGTCTCACTAAGACTTCCTTGGTGATTAGAAGATGGTTTTTGCTTCAGAGTGCTATCATTTCAATTGTTTAAGTAAAGCTAAGTTTATATCATCAAATCCTTAATTTTTTTCAGCGCCTCCTTGGCATCTTTGTTTTTGAGGCTGTAGATAAGAGGGTTACACATGGGAGTGACAATGGTATAGAACAAAGAGAAGGTCTTATTAAGAGCTGGCACCTGGCCAGCCAAAGGTACAGCATAGACTAATATTAAAGACCCATAAAACAAAGTCACAACTACTAGATGAGAAGAGCAAGTGGAGAATGCCTTTTGCTTGCCAATAATGGAAGGTATATTCAAGACCACAGAAAGAATCTTCCAGTAGGAGGCTAAAGTGAGTCCAAAGGGGACCAACGTTACCAAGGATGTTAGACTCATGCAGACTAAGTTAACAAGATGAGGATCAGAGCAGGAGAGCTTCTGCAGTGGTTTCAAGTCACAGAAGAAATGGTCAATCTCATTGCCTCTACAGAAAGTCAAGCTGGATAGCATAGCAGCCTGGAAGGCAGCTGCCACTGAGAAGCCACAAAGCCATGAGCCAATTGTGAGCCCCACACTTAGGGTTCCATGCAACAGGGTTGAGTAGTGCAAGGGCCAGCAGACAGCCAGGTACCGGTCATATGACATTACTGCCAGGAGATAACACTCAGTGCTTCCTAGGGCCCCAAAGAAGTACAGCTGAATTATACAACCTACCATAGAGATTGTCCTATCTTCCCGCAGTATGTCCACTAGCATCCGGGGTACAATGTTGGATGTATAACAGACCTCCAGGAATGAAAGGTTTGCTAGAAAGAAGTACATTGGAGTCTGGAGTCCTTGTTGGGTACATACCAGCACCACAAGAAGAAGATTGCCAGAAACGGTGGCTACATAGACAATGGCAAATACCAGGAAGAGCAAGGGGTTCAGTCCCTTGAGGTCTCCAAACCCTAGTAGAAAAAACTCAGTTACCACCATGGTGGTATTTCCTGGTCCCGCTACAGGTGTATGTTCCTGAGACAGTCTTAGTTTCTCCATACCAGTATGTCAGTTCACTCTAGCACTTAGTTTCCCCATCTGATCCATGCCTGTCAGTGATTAGAGGTCTGCACTGACCGGGCTGTTTCTTTGACTCTGGTTCTTATCAGAGTCACTTAAGTTTGCCTTTGGGAAACTGTTTCTAAAAGTCAACTAGTCTATCATCTGAGCAGAGTATGAAACAAAAATGAGCAGTCTGAATAGGAAGAACAGCCTAATGAAAATCTCTTCCTCATCCTAAAGAAAACAATTATACTGTGATCAGATAAACACCTGTAAATCTAAAATAGCAAACTGGTAATCTCAAATTCACATTCAAAGGAGATACATAGAGACCATGATTAGAGTCTGTTGTCTGCACAAAAGAAATTCACAAGGAAAATACATGCTAGATATTAACAATTCTAAGAAATCGTGACCATCACAGTAATTTGTATTTGTGGCCTTCTTGAGTAAAGCATGAAATAAGGGGTGAAATGCCATGACAGTTGCAAAGAAAGATTCCATCGATGCTCTAGGATCATCCAAGCTTGTTCGGAAGCACCATCACTGATACAGTTGCTTGAGGGAGTATGTTGTAGAAAACTAGGTGTATACCCTAAAGGAGAATACGGACTTTTATTTTTCCACAACACAATATTTGTATTAATTATCTAGGAATTTCATGCAATGTACCCCAATCACTCACTTCCAGTTCCAATGATTTTTGTCTTTAAATATCGCCTCATAAAATGCTGGGATTTATGCTTGGGAAGCAAGTCTAGAAGATGGCACTTTAAACTACCACTTAGATTCGTATTACATCCATATTTAAGCAAGCACATGCATGCATGCACATACAAGTACACATACATTTTTATGCATTCACACATTCAAAGAGAAAAGGCACATATGCAATCTTTGTTCTCACTTCAAATTTGGGTTTATGAAATCAGTCAATTTGAATATTGATCCACAGGACTTTCCTGACATTTGAAGAAAATGACTATGTGTTTGGGCATGAGATCTAAGTAAACAGGTTTTCCATATGTAACAGCAATAATAGAAAAGAAACTAATATTTTCCCCTCAACTTTGTTATTGGTCTGCTTGGCAAAGCAGTGTTGGTATAATGGTGAAGAAACACTGCCTGGATCACATCTCATCCTCTCAACATGTTGGCTCTGTAACATCAGCCAAGTTACTTTACCTCTCTTGAGCCTCAGTTGTCTCATTTGAGCAGTTCATGTGATTAGAGGAGCATCTGACACATTAGCAATACTAAATAAACATCAAAGATTTTTGTTTACATGGAAAAAGTATTGAGAAAATATCCCCACAGAAATATTAACTATTACTGAGCACTACATACTGGAAATTTAAAAAGCAACAAAAATGCATAGAAGGAATATTGTGTGTTTTTTGACTACTTTAAATTTATTTATTTAGTATGTATGTGTGTATGAGCAGGTACCATAGTACATGTGTGCGGATCAAGGAAGTCTGTTCTCTCCCTCTACCACGTGTGTCCTAGGAATCAAAATCAGGTCATTGGGTTTAGCAGCAAGTGCCCTAATCCACTGAACCATCTCACAGATCCTGTTATTACCTCTTAACTATTCGCTATCACCACTTAATTTTAACACTTAAGTTAACCTCAAGATAATTTCAAATGCCATTAGTATAAACTGATGTAACTATGTAAGGCTTTGATGAGATCACGTATATAAATTGCCTGTCATTTAGAAAATATTCAACAGATCATATCATAACAATACTATTTTTCTGAATCATCAAATGAACACGCAACAGACCTGATATGCACAGTCCCGTGAGTCTCCACCAGGCATGATCATTCCACTATACAATTGGACATAGTGCCTGCTACAATCTACATGTGTGCGTATCTATATGTGTTCTATAGTTTTGTGCAAATGAATTTTAGAAAATTTTTCTCTTAAAGAGTTAAAAGGCAAGCTCTCGGCGGTTCTCTTGTACCTTTTAGCTAGCCTTCTTCTTCCATATCCATTCTGTACCAGTTCTCCACCACACACAAGCTGAGGGAACCCACACTGCTCTCTTTGTTCTTTTGGCTCCCATTCTGGTCCAGCTACTGACCCTTGATTCAACCTCCTTTTTGAGGAGGAACTCAGGGTTCTCATTGGATGTTCTCAGTACAGGCTCCTGCCTTCTAATCAAAAGCTTTGGCTGAGTATCATTCTCCATGTTTTTTTTCAAAACTGTGGCCATCATTAACCATTTCTTTTAGCAATAAATCCCTACCCAATGCTGCTGCTACCTTCCCTTCTTCCTGAACTATTTTTTTTTGCTTGTATCACTTAGCACACACACACACTGTATAATATTAATATATTAAACTTAATTCTAATAATTTGCTTTTCTAAAGCATGATCTGTGAAAGCAGGGGAGTCTCTCTTTTATTCACTAATGAATACTCATTTCTTAGAATGTTGCCTAGCAGAGAGAAGACACAATGAATACTTCCTTTATAATTTGATGAGACCGTATGATGGGATGAATAAAACTTTGTCTCTTGAGCAAAATAGAACTGTGTTCATATCTCAACAACATTCCCACATGGAACCCTGGAACACTTAGGTATTAAGGGTGATTTTGTTCCACTAAAACATTATTTACAGGCTGTCCAGATGGCTCTAGCAGGTAAGGGTGCTCACCTCTAAGCCTGACAGTGTGAGAAAAATCCTGGAACCCATGGTAGGAGATTACAGACTCCTGCAATGACTCTGTCTCTCTGTCTCATCTATGTCTCTGTCTCTGTCTCTATCTCTCTCTCTCTCACACACACACACACACTAAATGCATGTTAAATTTTAAATAAAACTTTGGAATTTAAAATGTTCTTAAACCTCTTTTGACTGGTTACATATATAGCTGCCTATCAGAAGTCCACATTTACATTTTCAGTTGGGTTGAACCAATGAGATATGAACAGAATGATATTTGTAACTTCTAGAGTGTTCCCAAAACGGGGAAGTTTACTTACTGAGATGGAGACCTAGAATTGAAAGTCTTATCATATGATAAACATATTCTTATTTTGTCTGATACTGAGTATTGTCAGGCCTTTGTTACAACATCTTAACAAATAAGTAAGTTTAACTTCCTCCAGAGATATCATTAGTCAACACAATAGTCCATGCAAAACACTTAGTATTGTAGTTGATCCAAAGTAAATAGATTTCCTTATGTCATCTATTGTTAGTAACTTCATCCTTCCCATTCGTTTCTTATCTGTAGTCTAACCCAATATTTCTGTGTGTTTCATAGAGACGACTCAGTCAATAGGTAGGTGCCTACATACACAGTGATGGCCCCATAAGATTATACTACCCAGTAATGCTATGACTATCTTTGTTTGTGTGAACATACATTATGATATTACATAATGGTGAACTCCCCCAGTGTTGCAAAACATTTTCACCTTACTAAGTAGCTTGACTTCTAGTTTATCCACACTAGATTTGTGTTCATTTAAGAATCAATGTGTAGACAGGTCCAAATTCTTCTAAGAAGGTTCCAACAGCTCATTTTCTCATTTTCTTCATGAACTCAACAACTTCCCCATTATATAGAAAGGGAAATTAAATCAAAGTGTACAGACTTTCTTTAAGTTACACAGCTAAAATACTGTACTTGATTGAATGTAACTTTTTACATTCTTAACAAGCTAGATAAGCAATCAGTCTTCAAACTTGGATTTACATGGCTGGAATGTTTGGAAATATTTTCCTATATTTGGGGTTGTAACAACCTGGAGGGGTATTACTGCTGTCGGCCAGGCATCTTGCTCAATTCTCTACAGTGCACACAAGACTGTCTAAAATATAAATGGTGTTGCTTTAAAGGCACCTTGCCCTACAGGTACACAGACAGGGAGAATTTTCAATTTTCATCCAGGTGTTTCTGAAAAATCAATGTGCTATTAATGTGACTGTGTTTGAGGGATTATTCTAACTCTACTTTCTGGCCCCTTTTCTGACATTCCTTCTTCCAAATGTGTAAGAAAAAGGTCTACCTATCAGGTAACTTGAATCTTAGTAAGTCTGTCATCATTTTCCTCTCTGAGATTCCAGGGCATGAAAGAAGAGAGAGTAGGTAAGACTTAGAAGCTGGGGTATTATCCAAGGTTCTAATTAATACTTTGCCACTTAGTAGCTGAGCAGCTACTTATATAGTTATCTAATAATTTGGGGGCTTCTGGAAACAGCAGGTTTTATTGAAATTACATTTTAGAAATATATTTTGTTAAGACATACTAGAATTATCAAGAGAAAATTTTCAAGTGTAAAAATATGTTTGTCATTATGATAAAATGCTATAGGCAAAGTCGACATGAATATGTCTTCCAGAAATAAAGGCAAAGGTTGGTGGTAAACACCTAACTGTTAAGAATTTGTCCATTTATATTTTAATACCTGATGGTGTGTGTTAAACCATGATCATACACAGGTTGAGGCTGTCAATATTTACAAGGTTAGAGAAAGTATACAGTGTGTACATATATTTGAACTCAGGCTGAAAAGAATTTCCAGATGTCAATTTAAAAACGTGCAGGGACAGGAGCTGAGTAAAGTACAAAGTTGAAAGGGCCAGGTTGCTGCTGAATCCCCTCTGTGTCCTTTCCTGCTTGATGGGGGAAAAACAGAAAGAGAAAAACCCAGTCACATAGAGATGTGATTAAAATGCAGCAGCAAGTCTTACTGCACAAGACTGGTTCTCTCCGGTCCCCACTCATCCTGCCAGCTAGCTTCTAAGTGTTTTTCCCCTGTTCAAGAAGTTCTTCATGCTCCCCCAGCCTTCCTTTCAAACCAATACCTATTTTTTCCCCTTTTATCAAATAATGACTCTCTTAGTCATCGCTGCAGGTTTCCTGGACTTGTACAACCTGCTTATGACTCAACCTGCTTTTAGCAAGTGGGCCTCTAGATACAATACATGATTATTAGGCAGAGCTTTGAAAAATATATTATAAAGAAAAGAAGTTTTAAAACAGAGCTATAGGGAGGCATGTGTATGTGTGTGCGTATATGAACACACATTCCTGTGTACACACAGAATCTGTATTCATGGAGAAGTTCTCTTCCAATGCTAGAAAAATGGACAAGTCAATCAAGCAAATTAATATTGTTTCTTGTTTTTAATGGCAAATTGTGAGTCTAGTGTGTGTTCAGTTGCCAAAGGATGGAATTTAAGATGCATGTGCAAACACCCCCCCCCACACACACAAAGAGACAAAAACAGAAACAGGGGCAGAGAGACAGAGACAGAGTGAGAATATGGTAGAGGGTTAGTATGGAAAGAAGGGTACCCTTGATATTATTCATCAGCCTGATCCTACATTCATAATGATGTCAGGAAACACAAGCTTAAAATAGAAATGGCAGGCAACAAAATGGTTCACTTGCATCCAGACAGGTTTGCAAAGAATAGCACTGCCCTGAGTTCTGGATTGGTAAATACCAACTGGTGTCCTAGAAGTCTGACCCTACACTTGATCCTTTCTTGTCAGGAAAAAACTTAGACATACCTTGAACTAAGGGAAGAGATCCTCCTTTAATTCCTTCCCCAGAACCAATGTACAGATAGTGATTTTGCATTCCTGTTGATCCTTTAGTAGCAGCATGGCCTCGAGTGATATTCTTAATGTCTCTCTGATACAGTTTCTTTATCACTAAATAAAAATGATGCTGTCTTCCTTAACCCATGTACAAAACGAATGGTGAGCCATAGATGAGGTATCATTGCAATGTAATTTAAAGTACTATACAAAATACATTAAAATAGTCATGCTATTAATGTTAGTATTTCCTTTTCATTCATTAATTATTTTATATGAGAAATGCACTTGCCAAGATATGTGTGTGTGTGATAGTTTAAACAACTTGCAATGTGGGAATTGAACTAAAACCATCAGGAATTGCAAGAAGGTTTATGTGATCAGTCATTTCCTGAGAGAGAGGACCTATTCTGGGTTTGATAAGCTGTAATTATTAGAAATAAATAAGAGTTAGGATCCCTTTCAATTCTACCTACTTTTATGGCCTGCTCACTGATTGTGTACAACTTGGTCCTACCTCTTTTTGGATGTTGCCTTTGCATTCATTGAAATAAGCTGATGTGGTATTATTCATACCCAAATACCAATCAGCCGAGAAGCACTTTTAAACAGTGAAAAACTACAACAGCAGTGAACTTATGTTCTGTTCTCAACATTATTGTTTACATGACTGATGTCTATTACCCCCTTTGGAGGTTGTTAACTCATGGAAATCATGTTTGTTGAGTCTGGAAAAGTGAAAGAAAATGTTTGGATTTGCTCTTGTATTCCCAATGCCAGTCAACACTTAATGCCCTTTTAATGTTCTCATGAATAAGTGGCTGAAAATCCATCATAGATGCTGAGTTCCCACATCCCACATTGACAGGACACATGACCTTATTTTTCTTTTTATTATAAACCCTCACGAGATGCTGGAGAGATGGCTTAATAGTTAAGAGTACTGGCTGTGCTTCCAGAGTACCCGAGTTCAATTCTCAGCTCCCACATGGCAGCTCACAACTGTCTGTAACTCCATTTGCAGGAGATCCGACACCCTCACACAGACATACATGCAGCAAAAGCACCAGTGCATATAAAATAAAAGTAAATTATTAAAAAACAATAAACCCGCAGGAGCCACTGGTGGCAATATGTGTGTGTATTTCTTTCTTTTTCTCTCCACTCTCTTCATTTATCTCTCTCTGTGTCTCTGTCTATCTGTCTGTCTGTCTCTCCCTGTCCCTCCCTCCCTCCCTGCCTCCCTCTCTCCTACTCTCTGCTTTTGTTTTTGTTTGTTTTTGTTTTTTGTCAAGAATTGGGGTTAGAGGGAATTAGACTGACTTATTCTAATTTCTCTTTTAGACAAACTGGTGAATTGACTGCATATGTGCTTACTCAGTGATACTGCTACAGTTCTAAATTCACAATAAATAACCTTTTTAAGTGAAGGCAGAAAGAATACATTCTCAAAGTTAAAGAAAGAAATATACTACTTTATAATTCCAGACTTGTGTTTGGAAACAGTTTGTGTGTCTCTTTTCTCTATTCTTGTAGTTTAGTTATGTTTTTCTTTGTGACACTGCCTTTCGCCTGTTTGCTTGTTTTAATTAGGCACACCTCAGCTCCACTCTGCAATGTTGGTGGACAGAGCACACAGGAGAGTCCATGAGATGTTTATACCGCAAGGTTCTGTCAGAGGTACCTAGGCTCCAGTTCTCTGTGTATGTCAATCTGTTTTTCTACAGCCTAAAAACAAACCTCTCCTTTTGCAAAAATCTTAAACATTTTAAATTAAAGATAACTAAGAAATATGGCTAGTATGGGATTGTGTCTATATTGTAAAGGAACAGTAACATTATAAATTGCCAACCGCTTGGCAATAGGAGTGGTGTTGTGTTGCTGGCTGTATTGTTAGCTAATACTGAGACATTCTGCACACTTAGTAAACATTCTGAGGACAGATAGTATCTAGGAAGAAAGAAAAGAAGGAAGGAATGGAGAAATGGAGGGAGGGAGGAAGGGAGGGAGGGAGGGAGGGAAGGAGGAAGGGAGGGAGGGAGGGAGAAAGGGAAGGAGGGAAGGAATTTCTAAGTAAACTACCTAAGTATAAGATATTTAGAATTCTAAGGTCCATAAGTAACGGCTAGTGTTTCTGCATTCACACAGTTTATCTGGAGCATTCAGCATTCCATTTTGAGTGGTCACTGAATAAAGGTCTCTATGGCTCTCTCTGCCTCCAAGTTTTACTTCCAGTTGAGTCACAGATACACTCTGGTATGTAACACATAGAAAGTTTCCAGACTACACATTCAGGTTTGTTATTCTCACCTGAGCCATCAGCATGCTCTCCAGGAAATTTGCCTGAATTAATTTAGTCTCCAGAGCAGCCAAACAAATGATTAGTTTTCAAAAGAAAAAAGAATTCAATCAACTTAGATATATTTCCTTCTCCCTGGTTCCTTGAATATGCATGATACATAGATAAATCTCTTTCTATAGCAGTCTCTCTGCTTTATTTCAAGATAGAGGAAAAGTTGTTGAAAATTTTCTATTAGTCAAGGCTCAGCAAATCAAGAAAGCTTAATATACTGTGTCTGGTGACAAAAAACACCTGAACTAGATCCTACCACAATTTAAATTATATTTGGTCCCATTTTCTATGCTTGGTCACGGTAACAAAGTATATGGGTGGTTTCTGTGTGATCTCGGGTCTGAAGGAGTCTTAGTACATCATACATTTTCTTTAGTAAGTCAGGAAATATTGACAAAGATCTTCTGAGAGGATTTTTAAGTGGGGCATAAGTGAAGAATATTTTCCGTTCCCTTTTTGGAGAACTGGAGTTTCTCGTGAGAATCTATACACAATTTTTTGTATAATTCTGCAATCCTTTTGCATAATTCTTCAATGCTGTTGTCAACTCATTGCCATTGTAGTAGAAGTGGTAGTGGTGCTCATGGTCACAGGAATGGCAGATGTTAACATCTGTTGCACACTCCCTGTTTTGCGAACCTCTTTGGTCATTGACTTATTCAGAAATTATTTTATCTTACAGTTAATTCTATCAAGTAAGTATTGATAATATCCCTATGTTTCAGATGGTGACACTAAGGTAAACAAAGTTAAGCAACATATCCTAAGGTCAGATTTATTTTAGATGAAGAATTTTGCTTCAAAAGTATATCTCACTCTCTGACTCACTCTGACGATTCTAACATACAAATTAGTCATAGTAAAGTGTAACGTGGGAAGCAAAGAAGTAGGCCAGGTTCAAGTCAGAGGAGCTCAGTCTTCACCAACCTGTACTTCTACAAACATATACCCTCAAACTGTCTTCCATTTTTGATGAGTAACAAGTGATATTTTTAAATGCTAAGCCAAGCATGCTATTAATATGCAAACTATTGTTGACATGAAAATGTTCTCCAATTGTTACATTTTGAAATATCCAATCAATATACTCATCGTTTACAATATTAAGGCAAAAATTAGTCTAATATTTTGTGACTCTAACTTGTCATATTATTAAAATCAAGATAATTTTGATAATGAGCAAGGTGTCCAGGCTGCCATTCTAAATTAGCAACAATGTAAGATGGCTGCTTCGTTCTTGTTCTTTAAAATATTCACATATTTCGGGCTAAAGCATTGTTGTTGACAGGATAATAATTGGCTTAATTAAGGAAAATAATAGAAAGGAAACAAACATTTATTGAGTACCTGCATCATGTTGTATTAGGTATCTCCACATATATCATCACATTATGGTAATAATACATAGTTCATGTGATTGCTCCGAGGACTAATTTAGCCCACTTACATGAACACACCCGCCAGGAGACAGAGAAAGGGCACTAACACTATGGATGACAGATACTGTTCCAAGTCCTGTGCTGTCCTGTAGATTTTTTTCTTTTAATCCTCACAACATTCTTGAACACTTGGTTTTGCTATCTACATTTTATAACTAAAAAGACTAAGGGCCAGGCAGTATTTTAAGACTCTGAGAAATGGAGTTAACTGAACCTACTACATCCACTGTTTGTCATTTAATTAAAGGATAGTAAAAGTGTTTAAAAATTGTGTGGGTGTGTGTGTATTAGTGTGTGTAACTACAGATCCTTAATTACCAAGAAGCACGTACGAAGGTCAGTGAATCACCCTAGTTGTCAGTCCTCACATTGCACTTTGAAACAGTCTTTTTTTGAAACAGAATCTCTTTGTTGTTTGCTATTGTAAACATTAGACTAGATTTACAAATTCTTATCTTTAAGGCCTATATTTCTTCCAAAATATCATGACACTGCCAGAAGACAAATTATGTACCTCTAAATACAATGTTACTTAGTTTGTATCATATGAATTGGCCCCCAGCACTGGAGCTTTATATTTGGTAGATTGGCCTCATTAATTTAGTAGGAAAAATATGTATTTTGTCCCATATACCCAGGAGGAAATAAAGGATATCTCAGAGAAGGAAAGACGCAGAAATAGATATACATAGAGAAAGAGACATGTATGCAGTTATTTAACAGTTTAGCTCATTCTAGAGATGGAAAGGATCAAAAAAGACCATCAAATTTGGCTTTTGTCTTGCAGTAGTTTCTAACTACCTGCTTCTTCTCATACTAAAATATACTTATGGCTTCCTAAACTCAACATTGCTTTGTGTACATTGCAAGTACTAGACCAAAATGAGACATCCTATGTTCAAACCCATTTCCATTCCTTCCGTAAATACACTTATGGCTTCCTAAACTCAACATTGCTTTGTGTACATTGCAGGTACTAGACCAAAATGAGGCATCGTATGTTCAAACCCATTTCCATTCCTTCTGTAAAGCACAGGAAAACACTAAAGGGACTTGACTCATAAGATTATTTTCAAGTCATAAAGTGGCCTCCACAATCAGTTCTGCTATTTATTCCTCTGTTCAACCCCACTGATGTGAAGACAATACCTGTTAGCAGACAATACTCAGCCTACTTTCTTCCTTAGGGCTAGTTCTCACTCTCATTTCTGGCTGTAGCTACTCCTGTTCTCCACTCTTGATTCAGTTCCTAATAGTCTTCCAGACAAAGGGATGATTTTCTGAATGCAATCCTGATTATAGAGACTTACCTTTCCTTTTATTAGAAAGTGGTCCATTGTCATTTCTCTGTATCATATAAGGATAATGAAGCTGGAAGCCAAGGGTTACAAGAAATCTAGGCCAGTCAACCCAAGTAATACCCTAGGGGTTGGTTAGTCCAAAGAGGGTATGGAATGTTAATGAGGTCTAGATGGAGGGTTTTAGCTCTTTGAGAATAATTGTAATATCGTGTAGGGAAATCTGTGCCACATCTGAAATGTCTATGTAGTCACTTCACAAACACTGTCTCTGGATCACAAGGATAAACTGAGCAAAAGATTAGGAGGGCTCTAAACCTACTAAGCCATGTCATCCTATAATGCACCAGATCCTGTCATAGCCACCATATCCAGAAGGCAATGTGGAATCCTCCCTAAGACTCAGCAATTACTTTATCCTTCTGAGTTGCTATTTTATTATCTTTTTAAAGGTTAATAAGCTGGATGGAGAGTTGTTGAAGGAGGAGGCAGAGAAACTTGTTGAACAAGTAGTTTCTACAAGGCATTGTACTTAGTAATTCATATACATGTTCATTTCACATCCCCTAATCTCTTCAAGATATGAATTGTTATTGAAATAATAATGTGCATTGACATGTGAAGCAGGTTTGATTCTAATTTGAATAAAAATAAATTAAAAAGAAACAATAATGCACGATATAAATGAGTGTCATGCTCACTGCACACTTAATAAATGGCATAACCCACACTTCTCCACTGCTGGTGGTAGTGCCAACTCATACAGCCACTTTGGAAATAAGTATGGAGGTTCCTCAGGAAACTGGGAATCAGTCTACCACAAGATCCAGCAATTCCACTCTTAGGCATATACCCAAAAGATGCCCATCCACACAACAAGGATGTCTGTTCCGTTATGTTCATAGCAGCATTATTTGTAATAGCCATAACCTGGAAGCAACCTAGATACTCCTCAACTGAAGAGTGAATGGAGAAAATGTGGTACATATACACAATGGAGTACTATTAAGCAGGGAAAAGGCAATGGAATATTGAATTTTGCAGGCAAATGGATGAAACTAGAAGAAACTATACTGAGCGAGGTAACCCAGCAACAAAAAAATAAACATGGTATGCACTCATTCATATATGGATATTAGACACAGAGTAAAGTAGTACAAACCTACAATTCACACTGCCAGAGAAGCTATGAAACAAGGAAGACCCTAAGAGAGACAGACATTCATTGTCCCCTGGAGAAGGGGAAAGGGACAAGATCTTCTGAACTAATTGGGAGCACGTGGGGAGGGGAGAGGGAGTTGGAAGAAAGAGAAGGGGAGAAGAGGAGTGGAGAGGAGGACATGAAGGAGCAGGAATATTGAGTCAGGAGAAGAATAGAGGAGAACAAGAAAAGAGATACCATAATGGAAGGAGCCATTATAGGTTTAAAGAGAAATCTGGCACTAGGAAAATGTCCAGAGATCTACAAGATTGACACCAACTAATTATCTAAGCAATAGTCGAGAGGCTACCTTAAATGCCCTTCCCCTATAATGAGATTGATGACTACCTTATATGTCATCCTAGAGCCTTCATCTAGTGACTGATGGAAGCAGAAACAGGCACCCACAGCTAAACACTGAACTGAACTGTGGAATCCAGTTGCAGAGAGGGAGGAGTGATGAAAAAGGGGGTCAAGATCAGGCTGGCGAAATCCACAGAAACAGCTGACCTGAACAAGTGGTTGCTAATGGACCCCAGACTGATAGCTGGGAAACCAGCATAGGACTGATCCAGAACCCCTGAATGAGGATGTCAGTTTGGAGGTCTGGACAATCTAGGGGGTCTCTGGTAGTAGGTAAGTATTTATCCCTAGTACATGAAAGGATTTTGGGAGCCCATTCCACATAGAGGGATACTGTCTTAGCCTAGACACGTGGGGGAGGGTCTAGGTCCTGCTCCAAGTGATATGACAGACTTTGAAGTTTCCCCATGGAAGACCTCACCCTCCCTTGGGAGCAGAAAGGGGATGGGATAAGGAGGTCAGTGGTGGGGCAGGGGAGGAATGGAGGGAAGGGGAACTAGGATTGATATGTAAAAGAAGCTTGTTTCTAATTTAAATAAAAAAGAGAAAACATAAATATCATCACCCATCCTTTCCAAATTTCAAAAGGAGATATGAATCCCACATTCTCCTTAGTGCCTGATAATCCACTCTGAAGAAGACTGTAGCAATCATTTTTATAACTAATTGACTGTTGAGATAGGAAAGACCTTAGATATAATACTTCAATGAATAAAAAAAAGAAAAACTTGCTTGCAACCGGTTCTACTGAAAGAACAGATCCAAAACCAAAACACCATACATTCCTTATATATGTGTGTGTGTTCTTATGCCTCTTTAGGGTCTGGCTCAAAAAAACCATGGCCATCCCCACATTAATAAAAGTGAAGGGCAGAATCCGGGTCCTTCATGGTTACAGTTTATAAAAGCACCCTGGAGTTCAGGCAGAAACACTTCCTGGAACATTAGAACATAACTTTGGGATATAGTAAAGAGGCAGAGAAGTATAGAAAGAGAGAATCCATAGGAAACTCAATTAGGATCAGCCCAGCTAGAAACAAAAGCAGAACCATTGACTCTCAGGGGATCAGAGACTGCCATAGAATTCTATGTTCTCAGTTGGGTTTGAATGTCCATTACTCTCCCCTAGAATCTACCTTGCAATTTGTACCCCAAATCACTGCTAGGCATAGCTTCCCAGAGTTCTCTGTCAAACAGTAAAGTCTGGCAAATAAGAACACTCCTAAGCATAGCAAACACTATTATGACATCATTAAAGAAATATAGTTTCTAACGGCCTTATAAATACTCATCTATAGCCATTTGATTATTTAATCACATAATAAATGCCTCAGAGGATTAACATTAATTTTGAATCATTACAAACATTTATATCATAACAGGCAACTTGATATCCATCTAAATGTAAAACAAAGATTAAGGACAGATAAAATAACTCAGATCCTAAATTACTTCTGCCCCAAGCCCCACTCAGAGTTGGAATGGAGCTGGTAACAGTTTAACCTATGATACACTCATTTGCTTCACCTTCTGTATCAACATTATTACATGTGACATGGAGTTATGCTGAGGTCTTAACACTAATAGATATTGTGTAATTCCTTTGGTCTCTTGACCATCTCTCTGAAGTTGTCCAAGCAGATTTACTGATCATCTCCATTTTGATGATGAAGTCTATAAGGAGATAGTAATAAGTTTCAGATCCGCAAAGTTAACTTATGTCAGGAAAAGTTCTTGAGCCTGGTTTACATTAACTTCATTGCCAGTACTTTAAAAATCACACCAATGTCATCCCAAGACACATCCACCCACTGCAAGGCTCAATTCTGACTTCACCCTTCCCAAGTAATATTCCAGGATTTTCTCCCCCTTACTACCTACATGCTTACTTTGCTTGCTTGCTTTCTATTTCTTTGCTGTGAGCCACTTTCTCCATGCCCAAACATAGATAGACTATTCTCTCCTTTGGTCTTCAATATTTATCAGAATTCTTACAGCCAATTAATGGTAGATCTAAGAGTGCAACTCAGAGCATTCAAGCTTTAATATCCATGCTCATTTTGCAACATTTTACTCTTCAGGGCTTATCTATCCAAGCAATCTGCTAGTGGACGAATATGGCACAAATACCAAGTAAAGGAGTATGAAAAATCCATATTTGTTTTGTTGTTTCAGTCAGTGTGATACGAGGAGAATTTACCACTATTTTCCTAGCCAAATTGTATTGCTGGGACATCGGGCACACAATATACACACATATATATGAGCACAAATATAATGCTATGTAATAAACAAACCATTGCGCAGGTAAATGCTCACTTATTAATTAAAAATATTTAACATAACAAAGCGCATAAAATGGTAAGAGGGCATCACTAAGGAAGATATCATGTTGGCTGCAAGTGTCTAAGAAGAAATAAAAGTTGGGGTTAGCTGGTATGAAGGAATAGGGAATTGATAAGAAAAAGGCTGGCCCTTCTGTGTATGGAAGTTAGTACACCTAGAGACAAATGAGGGTTTCAGCACTCTATGTGTGGGGACAATTAAAAGATGGGCTTCATTTCAGAAGTCGTTAGAGAAGTGGTAGAAATAATATGTTATTTTGATATTGTAGGAAGGAGCAATTCATATTCACCCAGATGCTATTTTCTATGCATCTCTATGGGATGCTTGTAAAAAAGTGAGTGACAGGGCTTCCTCAAATGTCTCCTCAGAGTCTGTTCTTCTGCAACATTTACGAAGCTGGTAGTGAGGGAGTCAGGAAAGCTCACTTCTGTGGCATAGGGAAAGATCCGCACTTCTGGGGAGGAGGAGAAACAGAATTTATCTGTCTCTAAAAGGAAACTCTTTTGTACCTGGTGTGTCATAAAAATCCATTTCTCTTAGGGGAGAGAATACAGGCAAAAACTTTCTACCGCAGCAGGAAGGACAGCCTACAAATGTTAACAAATACAAATTTGCAGCTACTGAGCAAGGGACAGGACATTCCCATTCCAAGCAAGGACATTTGTGTCCCAGATCAAGCAAAGAGAGAAAGGAGAGTTTTGTTGCCGCAATTAACACTGCCAGGAATATCAGGAAGAACCATTCCTGAAGCATAGGTTCACAGGGCTTGCCTCTGACTGAGATTGGAACATGGGAGCAGAGAACATGCCATGCTCCTATGAGCTGCCTCGTATCAAATAACAAGTCACATTTTTATTTCTGGAAGAGAAGCAAGAGCACAGAGAGAGACTTAGTTTTGTTGCCTGGGTATACAAGGCCAGCAAATAGAGAAGGGGGAAAAAATGAAAAACCCTCCAGAATTACAATTCCTACTCTAAGTATAAAGTAGCAGGAGAATGCTGATAGAGGAACTTAAACTTGTGGTATACTGATGATAAAGGTAGCACAAATCGCAGTGCCTGCTCATGTCCTGAGTGGACTGACTCATTTTTGCAGTTAAATGTCTTTACAAGTAAAGGAGCAGGGCCATTTGAAGGCATGGCTTCCATTTACCTTAGTCTCAGCTGTGCATCTAAGATGTATATGCAATCAAATAAAAAATTAAAAGCTAAATAAAAAACAAGGAAAAATAATTCATTGTTAAGAAATAATACACCTCTAAAACAGGGCCAAGGAGACAGGGATTTTTAAGAGAAGTACATTTAGTGTTATAAACGACTCAGTGAAAAACATAGAACAACATATATGACTAGATGGAGAATTGCAGAACAGAAATCAAAACAATACAAAATGGTAAATGGGATGATCTGAAACGATAACATGTGCAGTAACAGTAATGCTAGAATGAAATTGCACAGATGAAGGTCTCCTCATTAATAGATGGAGAGAGGTAAAGCAAGAACTAAGTAACTAGACAGTAGATCACTACAACTTATTTGAACTGTAGTACAAAACAGAGAAAAGTAAAAATAAGTATAAAAAAGATGTGAGTCATCTTATTTCTGACTTAAATGCAAGCAATTTAATATTTCAGAAAAATAGGGCTATAAGATTATCCGAAAACTCCAGTGCCTGGGGACTGCCTGGGGATTGCCACAGAGCTTCTCCTCCCGGCAGGAGCCACGCACCCCAGATTCCTGGTCTTCTCTTCCACCAACGGAACCAGGAGACCAGGAACAGTGCCTGCAGACTGCCAGTGGGAGCCTACACACCCCAGATTCCCGGTATTCTTCTCCACCCATGGGGCCAGGACTAGGACCAGGAGGAGGAGAACTACCAGAGTATTGGACTTGCTTGTACCCACAGAAAAGGAACTCTAGTCCCCTAACCATAAGACCAGTAAGGGGCTCCTTCTGCGCCAACTAGAAGAAGGGATGGAAAGAAACAATACAAAAGCACACTCAGCAACAGAAAAACAAATATGACACTGCCAGATTCTAGAGACTCCACACCACCAAGACTCCAACATTCCAATGCAAATGAAGCAAAACAGAATGACATTAAAAACAACTTCATGAAAATTATAGAGGCCCTAAGAGAGGATACAGATAAATCCCTCAAAAAACGTGGAAGAAAAAACAAACCAAGAAATGGAAGAAAAAGCAAACCAAAAAATTCAAAAACTGCAAAAAATCAATGAATAGACAAAGCAAAAATTGCAAGAAACAATTCAGACAGTGCAAGCGTTGAAAACTGAAATAGAGACAAGAGAAAAAATCGGAAGGAAGGCTGGAAATACAAAAGCTGAACAAGCAGTCAAGTAATACAGATGCAAGCATAACCAACAGAATACAAGAGATGGAAGAGAGAATCTCAGGTGTTGAAGATACACTAGGAGAAACTGATTCAAAGAAAATCTTAAGATAAACAAATCCCTAACACAAAACATCCAGGAAATATGGGACACCATGAAAAGACCAAACCTAAGAATAATAGGTATAGAACGTGAAGAAAACCACCTCAAAGGAGCAGAAAGGTTCCGGCAGCAGCATCAGGTACAACAGGCGGGCTTCTGGGCCTGTGTTCCAGTGCCTGGGGATCGCCTGGGAACTGCACAGAGCTTCCAATCCCAGCGGGAGCCAAGCACCCCAGGCTCCAGGACTTCTCTCCCACCAACGAGACCAGGAAACCAGAGGAGCCAGGGAGACAAGGGGAGCAGCTGTTCCGGCCACAGGATCAGGTAAAACAGGATCCAGCAAAGGGTCCAAGGGACCAGGTGGGAGGCGAAGCACCCCAGATTCCTGTTCTTCTTCTCCACCCATGGGACCAGAACGAGGACAAGGAATAGAAGAACCACCAGATTATTGGACGTGCTAGCACCCACCAAAAGGGAAGTCTGGTCCCCTAACCACCAGACCAGTAAGGGGCTCTTTCTGCAACACTAGAAGAAGAGATGGGAAAGAGACAATACAAAAACACACTCACCAACAGAAAAACAAATATGACACCACCAGATTCTAGAGACTCCACAACAGCAAGACTCCAACATTACAATGCGAATGAAGCAGAAGAGAACAGCCTTAAACCCACTTTCATGAAAATGATAGAGGCCCTAAAAAGGGATATAGGAAAATGCCTCAAAGAAATGGAAGAAAAAATAAACCAAAAAATGCAAGAAATGGAAGAAAACACAAAGCAAAAAATGAAAGAAATGGAAGAAGAAACAAACCAAAAAAAGGCAGGAAATGGAAGAAGAAACAAAGCAAAAAATGCAAGAAATGGAAGAAAAAGCAAACCAAAAAATGCAAGAAATGGAAGAAAGAACAAACAAAAAAATTCATAAAAGGCAACAAATGGATGAAAAGATAAATTGAAAATGCAAGAAGCAAAGCAAACACTGCAAGGGTTGAAAACTGAAATAGAGACAATAAAAAACACAATCTGAAGAAAGGCAGGAAATAGAAAAGCTGGGAAAACAGTCAGGTACTACTGATAAAAGCATTACCAACAGAATAGAAGACATGGAAGAGAGAATCTCAAGTGTTGAAGATACACTAGGAGAAATGGATTCGTCAACCAAAGAAAACCTTGAATCCAACAAATCCTTAACACAAAACATCCAGGAAATATGGGACACCATGAAAAGACAAAACCTAAGAATAATAGGTATAGAAGAAGGAGAAGAAAACCACCTCAAAGGGGCAGAAAGCATATTCAACAAAATCATAGAAGAAAATTTTCCCAACCTTAAGAAAGACATGCCAATGAAGGTACAAGAAGCTTACAGAACACCAAATAGAGTGAACCACAAAAAAAGTCCCCTCGCCACATAATAACCAAGACCACAAATATACAGAATAAAGAAAGAATATTAAGAGCATCTAAGGAAAAAGGCAAAGTCACATATAAAGGCAGACCTATCAGAATTACACCTGACTTCTACATGGAAACTCGGAAAGCCAGAAGGTCCTGGATAGACATTCTACCAACACTAAGAGACCATGGATGCCAGCCCAGACTACTATAACCGGCAAAGCTCTCAATCACTATAGACGGAGAAAACAAGATATTCCATGACAAAACTAGATTCAAGCAATACGTATCCACCCAGCCCTACAGAAAATTTTGGAAGGAAAACTCCAACCCAAGGAAGCTAACTACAACCAGAAAAACATAGCCATTAGAGAATCCATCTCTACCAACAGCCAAAACAATAAAGGGGTGAAATTCCACACATAAGTCCACCAACAACAACCATTGCAAATCGAAGAAGGATGAGCAATCAATGGCCATTAATATCCCTCAACATTAATGGCCTTAACTCACCCATAAAAAGACACAGGCTAGCAGAATGGATTCAAAGACAGAACCCTTCCTTCTGCTGCAAACAAGAAACACACCTCACCCTCAAAGACAGACATTACCTGAGAGTTCAATCAAATGGACCCAAGAAACAAGCAGGGGTAGCAATCATAATATCTAACAAACTATACTTTAAAATAAAATCAATCAAAAGAGATGAAGGAGGTCATTACATACTCATCACAGGTGAAATCCACCAAGATGAAGTGTCTATCCTGAACATCTATGCCCCAAATACAAAGGCATCCACATTCATAAAAGAAGCATTATTAGAACTTAAGTCACATCTAAATCCCCACACATTTATAGTGGGAGATTTCAACACACCACTTTCACCAATAGACAGGAATACCAGACAGAAACACAACAAAGAAGCAAAGGGTCTAGTAGAAGTAATGACCCAACTGGGATTAACAGACATCCATAGAACATTTCATCCACATAAAAAAGAATATAACTTCTTCTCACCACCACATGGAACCTTCTCAAAAATCGACCACATACTTGGCAACAAATCAAACCTCAGCAGCTACAAAAAATTGGAATAACTCCATGCATCTTATCAGACCACCATGCTTTAAAATTAGAATTCAACAACAACACAAATTGCAGAAAAGCTACAAACTCATGGAAATTGAATAATGCTCAACTGCACCATCCCTGGGTCAAAGAGGAAATAAAAAAAAGAAATTAAAGACTTCCTCGAATTCAATGAGAATGAAGACACAACATACACAAACCTATGGGACACTTTGAAAGCAGAGCTACGGGGGAAGTTCATAGCGCTAAGTGCTCACATGAAGAAACAGGAGAACAGTTATACCAGAGAATTAACAGCACAGCTGAAATCTCTAGAACACAAAGAAGCAAACTCCCCCAGGAGGAGTAGACAACAGGAAATAATCAAATTGAGGGTTGAAATCAATAAAGTATAAACTAGGAAACAATACAAAGAATCAATGCAACGAAGAGTTGGTTCTTTGAGAAAATCAACAAGATAGACAAACCTTTGTCCAAACTTACCAAACAGCAGAGAATGAACATGCAAATTAACGAAATCAGAAATGAAAAGGGGGACATAACAACGGACTCTGAGGAAATACAGAGAATCATCAGGTCATACATTGAAAACCTGTACTCCACAAAATTCGAAAATTTAAAGGAAATGCATGACTTCCTGGATAGCTATCACTTGCCCAAACTAAATCAAGAAAAGATAAGCAATTTAAATAGACCTATAACCCCTATGGAAATAGAAGCAGTCATCAAAAGTCTCCCAACAAAAAAAGCCCAGGTCCAGATGGCCTCACTGCAGAATTCTACCAGAAATTCAAAGAACAGCTTATACCAATTCTTCTCAAAGTAATCCACACAATAGAAGCAGAAGGATCTTTGCCAAACTCTTTCTATGAGGCTTCACACAAAGGCACAACTAAGAAAGAGAACTTCAGACCAATATCCCTCATGAACATTGATGCAAAAATACTCAATAAAATACTTGAAAATCAGATCCAAGAACACATCAGAACAATCATTCACCACGATCAAGTAGGTTTCATCCCAGGGATGCAGGGATGGTTCAACATACGAAAATCCATCAACGTAATCCACCATATAAACAAGCTGAAAAACAAAAATCACATGATCATCTCACTAGATGCTGAAAAAGCCTTTGACAAAATCCAACACCCCTTCATGATAAAGGTCTTGGAGAGATCTGGGATAACAGGGACATACTTAAACATAATAAAAGCTATATACAGTAAACCAACAGCCAACATCAAACTAAATGGACAGAAACTCAAAGCAATTCCTCTAAAATCAGGAACAAAACAAGGCTGTCCACTCTCTCCATACCTTTTCAACATAGTACCTGAATTTCTATCCATTGCCATACGACAACAATGGGGATCAAGGGGATAAAAATTGGGAAGGAAGAGGTCAAACTTTCACTGTTTGCAGATGATAAGATAGTTTACATCAGTGACCCAGAGAACTCTACCAGGGAACTCTTACAGCTGATTAACACCTTCAACACAGAGGCAGGCTACAAGACTAACTCAAGAAAATCAGTAGCCCTACTATATACAGATGATAAAAGGGCTGAAAAAGAAATCAGAGAAACATCACCCTTTACAATTGCCACAAACAACATAAAATACCTTGGGGTAATGCTAACCAAACAAGTGAAAGACCTGTATCACAAGAACTTTCAGTCTTTAAAGAAAGAAATTAAAGAAGCCCTCAGAAAAAGGAAAGATCTCCCATGCTCTTGGATAGGTAGGATCAATGTATTAAAAATGGCAATCCTGCCAAAAGCAATCTACAGATTCAATACAATCCCCATGAAAATACCAGCACAATTCTTCACAGACCTCGAAAGAACAACAATCAATTTTGTATGGAAAAACAAAAGACCCAGGATAGCCAAAACAACCCTGTTCAACAAGGCAACGTCCGGAGGCATCACCATCCCTGACCTCAAGCTCTATTATAGAGCTATAGTCCTGAAAACAGCTTGGTATTGGCACAAAAATAGACAGGTAGACCAATGGAATCGAATTGAAAACCCGGGTATTAACCCACACACGTACGAACATCTGATCTTTGACAAAGAAGCTAAAAATATACAATGGAATAAAGAAAGCATCTTCAAAAAATGGTGCTGGCATAACTGCAGGCTGGCATGTAGAAGAATGTGGATCGATCCTTGTTTATCGCCATGCACAAAACTTAAGTCCAAACGGATAAAAGACCTCAACATAAATCCAGCCACACTGAACTCTTAGAAGAGAAAGTAGGTGGTACCCTTGAACGAATTGGTACAGGAGACAGCTTCCTGAATATAACACCACTAGCACAGACAGTGAGATCAACAATTAATAAATGGGACCTCCTGAAACTGAGAAACTTCTGTAAGGCAAAGGACACAGTCAGCAAGACAAAAAGGCAGCCCACAGAATGGGAAAAAATATTCACTAATCCCACATCTGACAGAGGGTTGATCTCCAAAATTTACAAAGAACTCATGAAGCAAGTCTCCAAAACAACAAAGGATCCAATTAAAAAGTGGGCTGCAGAACTAAATAGATAATTTTCAATCGAGGAGTCTAAAATGGCTGAGAGGCACTTGAGTAAGTGCTCAACATCCTTAGCCATCCGGGAAATGCAAATCAAAACAACTCTGAGATACCATCTCACTCCTGTCAGAATGGCTAAAATCAAAAACACCAATGACAATTTATGCTTGTGATAATGTGGTGAAAGGGGGACACTCCTCCATTGCTGGTGGGAGTGCCGACTGGTTCAGCCACTTTGGAAATCAGTATGAGATTCCTCAGGAAAATAGGAATAAAACTACCACAAGACCCAGCAACTCCACTCTTAGGCATATATCCAAAAGATGCCCATTCATACAACAAGGATGTCTGTTCCACTATGTTCATAGCAGCAGTATTTGTAATAGCCAGAACTTGGAAGCAACCTAGATGTCCCTCAACCAAAGAGTGGATAGAGAAAATGTGGTACATTTACACAATGGAGTACTATTCAACAGAAAAAAAAAACAATGGAATCCTGAGATTTGGAGGCAAATGGATGACACTAGAAGAAACCATCCTGAGTGAGGTAACCCAGTCACAAAAAGAGAAACATGGCATGTACTCTCTCATATATGGATTTTAGACATAGATCTGGAGAGCGCCAGCCTACAATCCCATGGCCAGAGAGTCTGGGAAACAGAAACTTCATTCACTGGCTGATGGAAGAAGAGGCAGACTCCCTCGTTTAAGTACTGTGCTGAACTCAAGAAAGCCAGTAACAGAGAGGGAGGACTGATGACCAAAGGGATTAAGACTGGGCTGGTTTAACCCCCAGAAACATCTGACCTGACAAAGGTTAACTCTTGAATCCCAGGCATCAGCCTGGGAATCCAGCATGGGACTGATCAAGACTCCCTGAATGTGGTGTCAGTGAGGAGGCCTAGGTAATCTATTGAGCCTTGGGCAGCAGATCAGTACTCATCCCGAGTATACACATGGACTTTGGACTCCCATCCAACAATGTGAGGTGCACTCTCACCCTGAACTCTTGGGGGAGGCTCTAGGCCCTGCCCTGTATGAAATGAAAGACTATGGACACCCCCATGGAGGCCCTCACCCTCCCTGGGGAAATGAAGGGGATAATGGAGGGGTTGAGGGGAGGGCACGGGAGGAGGGGAGGGAAAGGGAGAGTGACCTGGAACTGACTTGTGAAGCAACCTTGTTTCTTATTTAAATTTAAACTAAAAAATAAATTATTAAAAAAAAGTAGCAGAAAATATATTCAACAAAATCATAGAAGAAAACTTTCCCAACCTAAAGAAAAACATGCCAATGAAGGTACAAAAAGGTTACAGAACACCAAAGAGAGTGGACCACAAAAAATTCCCCTCTTCACATAATGATAAAGACCCCAAATATACATAATAAAGAAAGATTATTAAGAGCAGCTAAAGAAAAAGGTCAAGTAACTTATAAAGTCAAACCTATCAGAATTACACATGACTTCTCCATGGAAACTCTGAAAGCCAGAAGGTCCTGGATAGATATTCTAACAATTCTAAGAGAGCATGGATGCCAGGTCAGACTACTATAACCAGCAAAGATCTCAATAACTATAGATGGAGAAAACAAGATATTTCACGACAAAACTAGATTCAAGCAATACATATCCACTAACCCAGCCCTACAGAAAGTTCTGGAAGGAAAACTACAACCCAAGGAAGTTAACTATAACCAGAAAAACACAGGCATTAGATAATCCCACCTAACCAACAGCCAAAAGAAAAAAGGGGTGAAATTCCACACATAATTCCATCATCAACCACCATTCCAAATCAAAGAAAAATGAGCAATCAATGGTTACTAATATCCCTCAATATTAATGGTCTTAACTCACTCCTAAAATGACACAGGCTAACAGAATGGATTCGAAGACAGAACCCATCCTTCTGCTGCATACCAGAAACACACCTCAACCTCAAAGACAGACATTACCTCAGAGTCAAAGGTTGGGAAAAGATTTTCCAATCAAATGGATCCAAGAAACAAGCAGGGGTAGCAATCCTAATATCTAACAAATTAGACTTTAAAATAAAATCAATCAAAAGAGATGAAGGATGTCATTACATACTCATCACAGGAGAGATCCACCAAGATGAAGTTTCAAATCTGAACATGTATGCCCCTACCAGGCTAGCCAAATCTACCTTATTCAACAAAGCAACATCTGGAGGCATCACCGTTCCTGACCTCAAGCTCTATTGTACAGCTGTAGTCATGAAAACAGGTTGGTATTGGCACAAAAATAGACAGGTAGTACACCCCGATATTAACCCATACATGTATTAACATTTGATCTTCGACAACGAAGCTAAAATTATACAATGGAAAAAAAGAAAGCATCTTCAACCGATGGTGCTGGCATAACTGGATGCTGCCTTAACTGGATGCTGGCATGTAGAGTATTGCACATAGATCTGTGTCTATCGTCATGAACAAAATTTAAGTCCTAATGGGTCAAAGACTTCAACATAAGTCCAGCCACAATGAACCTCTTAGAAGAGAAAGTGGGTGGTACCCTTGAATGAATTGGTACAGGAGACTGCTTCATGAACATAACACCAGTAGCACAGACAATGAGGTCAACAATTAATACACGGGACCTACTGAAACTGAGAAGCTTCTGTAAAGCAAAGTACACAGTCAAGAAGACAAAAAGGCAGCCCACAGAATGGGAAAAGATATTCACTAACCCCACATCTGACAGAGGACCGATCTCCAAAATTTACAAAGAACTCAATAAGCAAGTCTCCAAAACACCAAAGGAATCTAATTAAGTGTGGGCTACAGAACTACATAGATAATTCTCAATAGAGGAGGCTAAAATGCCTGAGAGGCACTTGAGAAAGTGCTCAACATCCCTAGCCATCCGGGAAATGCAAATCAAAACAACTCTGAGATACCATCTCACTCCTGTAAGAATGGCTAAAATCAAAAACACCTACAGTTTATGCTGGAGAGATTGTGAAGAAAGGCGAGCACTCCTCCACTGCTGGTGGGAGTGCCAACTTGTACAGCCACTTTGGAAATCAGTATGGAGATTCCTCAGAAAAATGGGAATAAGCCTACCACAAGGCCCAGCAGTTCCACTATTAGGCATATATCCAAAGATTCAGATTCATACAACAAGGATCTGTGTTCCACTATGTTCATAGCAGCATTATTTGTAATAGCCAGAACTTGGAAGCAACCTAGATGTCCCTCAACTGAAGAGTGGATAGAGAAAATGTGGTACATTTACACAGCAGAAAAAAACCAATAGAATCATGAAAGTTTCAGGCAAATGGATGGCACCAGAAGAAACCATCCTGAGTGAGGTAACCCAGTTACAAAAGACAAATATTGTATGTACTCTCTCATATATGGATTTTAGACATAGATCTAGGGAGTCCCAGCCTACAATCCCACGGCCAGATAGTCTGGGGAACACAACCTACATCCAATGGCTGATGGAAGCAGAGGCAGACTCCCATGGCTAAACACTGATCTGAACTCAAGAAAACCAGTGACAGAGAGGAGGACTGATGAGCAAAGGGGTTAAGTCTGGGCTGGTTTAACCCCCAGAAACAGCTGAGCTGACAAGGGTTAGCTCTTGAATCCCAGACTTATGGCTGGGAATCCAGCATGGGACTGATCAAGACCCCCTGAGTGGGGGTGTCAGTAAGAAGGCCTAGGTAATCTATTGAGCCTTGGGTAGTAGATCAGTATTTATCCCTGGCATACAAATGGACTTTGGTTGCCCATCCAACAATGAGAGATGCACTCTCAGACTGGACTCTTGGGGGAGGATCTAAGCCATGCCTTGGATGAAATGACAGACTATGGACACCCTCATTGAGGGCCTCACCCTCCCTGGCGAAATGAAGGGATATGGAAGGGTTGGTGGGAGGGCATGGGAGGAGGGGAGGGAAAGTGAGAGGGACCTGGGATTGACATGTGAAGCAACCTTGTTTGTAATTTAAATTTAAATTAAAAAGAAATTGCAAAAAAGATTATTCGAAAACATGGATCACTATAGTTTTTCCCAAATAATAAGACTTATATAACATATATAAGAAGCTCAGAGCAACAAAATGTGTATAAATGCAGAGACACAAACATACAGAGAGAGACAGAGACAGAGACAGAGATACAGAGAGAGTGATACAGAGAGAGTGATACAGAGAGAATGAGAGAGAGGGAGAGAGAATACTAAAGATGTTCAGAAGACAAAGCTCATGCACAGGATCAAAGTTTGGAATCATTGTTGATTTATCCTCAGAAACTATGCAATCCAGAAGATAGTTGGGTGACATCTTTAAAGCATTGGAAAATGTCTGTCAACCCTCAAAAAGGATGAATGAAGAGTTTGTCACACAAAGAAAGGTGAAAGTAATTTGTAGATAGTTTATTCTTAGAAGAAATGTGCTACAATAAATATTAATTTTTTCAGATAGAAAGAGCAATATGATGTGGGACAGAAAGTTGAAAGAAATGAAATGAGTCAGTAACGACACATATATAAGTAAATAAAGGTATCCTCCAAATCCCTTTCATCTCTATAAATGATGCTCAAAAGTTTTGAGAAAAATAAGTAGAGAAATATGATAAGGTACATACAATATATCTAAATAAATATAATGAAACCGACGTTGGAATTAGAAATCCATTGTTGCAATATTTTAATTTAATTTATTATTGCATGTGTGCTGTGTGTGTACATGTGTTTATAAGAGTGCACATACGTGTGTAAGTGCAAATGCATCAGAGGAGGTCATCCCTGGGTGTGATCCTCAGGAAAGCCATCCACCTATTTTGAGATTAGGTCTCTCATTATCCTGAAGCACACCAAATAGGTTAGACTGGAAATTCAGCCACAAGATGTATCTGTGTCTCTCTAGCACTAGAAATCTAAGAATCTAAGCACATTCTGCCACACACACATTTTTTTTATTTGCATTTCCCTGATGGCTAAGGATGTTGGGCACTTTCTTAAGTGTGTCTTGGCCAGTTTAGCCTCCTCTATTGAGAATTCACTATTTGGTTCTGTACCCCACCTTTTAATTGGATCCTTTGGAGTTTTGGAGACTTGCTTCTTGAGTTCTGTGTAAATTTTGGAGATCAACCCTCTGTCAGATGTGGGGTTAGTGAATATCTTTTCCCATTCTGTGGCCTGCCTTTTTGTCTTATTGACTGTGTCATTTGCCTTACAGAAGCTTTTTAGTTTCAGAAGGTCCCATTTGTTAATTGTCGATCTCAGTGTCTGTGCCACTGTTGTTATATTCAGGAACTGGTCTCCTGTACCAACTCGTTGAAGATTATCTCCCACTTTCTCTTCTAAGAGTTTCAGTGTCGTTGGATTTATTTTGAGATCTTTGATCCATTTGGACTTAAGTTTTGTACAAGGTGATAGACATGGATCTATCTGCAGTCTTCTGCATGCCAGTACCCAGTTATGCCAGCACCATTTTTTAAAGATGCTTTCTTTTTTCCATTTTATAGTTTTAGCTTCTTTTTCAAAAATCAAGTATTCATAGGTGTGCGGGTTAAAATCAGGGTTTTCAATTTGGTTCCATGGGTCTACCTGTCTATTTTTGTGCCAATACCAAGCTGTTTTCAGGACTACAACTCTATAATAGAGCTTGAAATCAGGTATGGTGATGCATCCTGAAGTTCCATTATTGTATATGGTAGTTTTCCCTATCCTGGGCCTTTTGTTTTTCCATATAAAGTTGATTATTGTTCTTTCCAGGTCTGTGAAGAATTGCCGTGGAATTTTGATAGGGATTGCATTGAATCTGTAGACTGCTTTTGGCAAGATTGCCATTTTTATTATGTTGATCCTACCAATCCAAGAGCATGCCCAGTTTTTTAATTCCAGCATTCCTTCAGACTGTGTTTTTTTTAAATTTTATTTTCCAGTTTAAATTTGGATAAGAAACAAGGTTGCTTCACAAGTCAGTTCCAGGTCTCTCTCCCATTCCCTCCCTTCCTCCCGAGCCCTCCCCCCCCCCCGTTATCCCCTCATTTCCCCAGGGAGGGTGAGGCCCTCCATGGGGGTGTGCATAGTCTGTCATTTCATATAGGGCAGGGCCTAGACCCTTCCCCAAGAGTTCGGGTGAGAGTGCACCTCACATTGTTCTATGGGAGTCCAAAGTCCATGTGTATACTTGGGATGGGTACTGATCTGCGGCCCAAGGCTCAATAGATTCCCTAGGCCTCCTCACTGACACCCAGATTCAGGGGGTCTTGATCAGTCCCATGCTGGCTTCCCAGGCTGATGCCTGGGATTCAAGAGTTAACCTTTGTCTGGTCAGCTGTTTCTGGGGGTTAAACCAGCCCAGTCTTAATCCCTTTGATCATCAGTCCTCCCTCTCTGTTACTGGCTTTCTTGAGTTCAGCACAGTACTTAACCAAGGGAGTCTGCCTCTTCTTTGATCAGCCACTAAATAAAGATTCTGTTTCCGAGACCCTCTGGCCATAGGATTGAAGGCTGGCACTCCCCAGATCTATGTCTAAAATCCATATATGAGAGAGTACATGCCATGTTTCTTTTTGTGACTGGGTTAACTCACTCAGGATGGTTTCTTCTAGTGTCATCCATTTGCCTGCGAATCTCATGATTCCATTATTTTTTTCTGCTGAATAGTACTCCATTATGTAGATGTACCACATTTTCTCTATCCACTCTTCAGGTGAGGGACATCTAGGTTGCTTCCAAGTTCTGGCAATTACAAATAAAGCTTCTATGAACATAGTGGAACAGACATCTTTGTTGTATGAATGGGCATCTTTTGGATATATGCCTAAGAGTGGAGTTGCTGGGTCTTGTGGTAGACTGATTCCCATTTTTCTGAGGAATCTCCATACTGATTTCCAAAGTGGCTGAACCAGTTGGCACTCCCACCAGCAATGGAGGAGTGTCCCCCTTTCACCACATCCTCTCCAGCATAAATTGTCATTGGTGTTTTTGATTTTAGCCATTCTGACAGGAGTGAGATGGTATCTGAGAGTTGTTTTGATTTGCATTTCCCAGATGGCTAAGGATGTTGAGCACTTTCTCAAGTGCCTCTCAGCCATTTTAGACTCCTCTATTGAAAACTCTCTATTTAGTTCTACAGCCCACTTTTTAATAGGGTCCTTTGGTGTTTTGGAGACTTGCTTCTTGAGTTCTTTGTAAATTTTGGAGATCAACCCTCTGTCAGATGTGGGATTAGTGAATATTTTTCCCATTCTGTGGGCTGCCTTTTTGTCTTGCTGACTGTGTCCTTTGCCTTACAGAAGCTTCTCAGTTTCAGTAGGTCCCATTTATTAATTGTTGATCTTACTGTCTGTGCTACTGGTGTTATGTTCAGGAAGCTGTCTCCTGTACCAATTCGTTCAAGGGTACCACCTACTTTCTCTTCTAAGAGTTCAGTGTGGCTGGATTTATGTTGAGGTCTTTTATCCGTTTGGACTTAAGTTTTGTGCATGGCGATAAACATGGATCGATCCGCATTCTTCTACATGCCAGTCTCCAGTTATGCCAGCACCATTTGTTGAAGATGCTTTCTTTATTCCATTGTATATTTTTAGCTTCTTTGTCAAAGATCAGATGTTCGTACGTGTGTGGGTTAATACCCGGGTTTTCAATTCGATTCCATTGGTCTACCTGTCTATTTTTGTGCCAATACCAAGCTGTTTTCAGGACTATAGCTCTATAATAGAGCTTGAGGTCAGGGATGGTGATGCCTCCGGACGTTGCCTTGTTGAACAGGGTTGTTTTGGCTATCCTGGGTCTTTTGTTTTTCCATACAAAATTGATTATTGTTCTTTCAAGGTCTGTGAAGAATTGTGCTGGGATTTTAATGGGGATTGCATTGAATCTGTAGATTGCTTTTGGCAGGATTGCCATTTTTACTACATTGATCCTACCTATCCAAGAGCATGGGAGATCTTTCCATTTTCTGAGGGCTTCTTTAATTTCTTTCTTTAAAGATTCAAAGTTCTTACGATTCAGGTCTTTCACTTGTTTGGTTAGCGTTACCCCAAGGTATTTTATGTTGTTCGTGGCAATTGTAAAGGGTGATGTTTCTCTGATTTCACTTTCAGCCTTTTTATCATCTGTATATAGTAGGGCTACTGATTTCTTGAGTTGATCTTGTAGCCTGCCACTTTGCTGAAGGTGTTAATCAGCTGTAAGAGTTCCCTGGTAGAGTTCTTTGGGTCATTGATGTAAACTATCATATCGTCTGCAAACAGTGAAAGTTTGACCTCTTCCTTCCCAATTTGTATCCCCTTGATCCCCCTTTGTTGTCGTATGGCAATAGCTAGAACTTCAAGTACCATGTTGAAAAGGTATGGAGAGAGTGGACAGCCTTGTTTTGTTCCTGATTTTAGAGGAATTGCGTTGAGTTTCTGTCCATTTAGTTTGATGTTGGCTGTTGGTTTACTGTATATAGCTTTTATTATGTTTAAGTATGTCCCTGTTATCCCAGATCTCTCCAAGACCTTTATCATGAAGGGGTGTTGGATTTTGTCAAAGGCTTTTTCAGCATCTAGTGAGATGATCATGTGATTTTTGTTTTTCAGCTTGTTTATATGGTGGATTACGTTGATGGATTTTTGTATGTTGAACCATCCCTGCATCCCTGGGATGAAACCTACTTGATCGTGGTGAATGATTGTTCTGATGTGTTCTTGGATCCGATTTGCTAGTATTTTATTGAGTATTTTTGCATCAATGTTCATGAGGGATATTGGTCTGAAGTTCTCTTTCTTAGTTGTATCTTTGTGTGGCTTGGGGATCAAGGTTATTGAAGCCTCATAGAAAGAGTTTGGCAAAGACCCTTCAGCTTCTATTGTGTGGAACACTTTGAGAAGAATTGGTATAAGCTGTTCTTTGAATTTCTGGTAGAATTCCGCAGTGAGGCCATCTGGACCTGGGCTTTTTTTGGTTGGGAGACTTTTGATGACAGCTTCTATTTCCATAGGGGTTATAGGTCTATTTAAATTGCTTATCTGTTCTTGATTTAATTTTGGCAATTGATAGCTGTCCAGGAAGTCATCCATTTCCTTTAAATTTTCGAATTTTGTGGAGTACAGGTTTTCAAAGTATGACCTAATGATTCTCTGGATTTCCTCAGAGTCTGTTGTTATGTCCCCCTTTTCATTTCTAATTTTGTTAATTTGCGTGTTCACTCTCTGCTGTTTGGTAAGTTTGGACAAAGGTTTGTCTATCTTGTTGATTTTCTCAAAGAACCAAATCTTCGTTGCATTGATTCTTTGTATTGTTTTCCTGGTTTCTACTTTATTGATTTCAGCCCTCAATTTGATTATTTCCTGGCGTCTACTCCTCCTGGGGAGTGTGCTTCTTTGTGTTCTAGAGCTTTCAGCTGTGATGTTAATTCTCTGGTATAACTGTTCTCCTGTTTCTTCATGTGAGCACTTAGCGCTATGAACTTCCCCCGTAGCTCTGCTTTCAAAGTGTCCCATAGGTTTGGGTATGTTGTGTCTTCATTCTCATTGAATTCGAGGAAGTCTTTAATTTCTTTTTTTATTTCCTCTTTGACCCAGGGATGGTGCAGTTGAGCATTATTCAATTTCCATGAGTTTGTAGCTTTTCTGCAATTTGTGTTGTTGTTGAATTCTAATTTTAAAGCATGGTGGTCTGATAAGATGCATGGAGTTATTCCAATTTTTTTGTAGCTGCTGAGGTTTGATATGTTGCCAAGTATGTGGTCGATTTTTGAGAAGGTTCCATGTGGTGGTGAGAAGAAGGTATATTCTTTTTTATGTGGATGAAATGTTCTATAGATATCTGTTAATCCCAGTTGGGTCATTACTTCTATTAGACCTTTTGCTTCTTTGTTGAGTTTTTGTTTGGTATTCCTGTCTAGTGGTGAGAGTGGTGTGTTGAAATCCCCCACTCTAACTGTGTGGGGCTTTAGATGAGATTTAAGTTCTAATAATGTTTCTTTAACGAATGTGGATGCCTTTGTATTTGGGGCATAGATGTTCAGGATAGACACTTCATCTTGGTGGGTTTCACCTGTGATGAGTATGTAATGACATCCTTCATCTCTTTTGATTGATTTTATTTTAAAGTCTAGTTTGTTAGATATTAGGATTGCTACCCCTGCTTGTTTCTTGGGTCCATTTGATTGAAAAAATGTTTCCCAACCTTTAACTCTCAGGTAATGTCTGTCTTTAAGGGTGAGGTGTGTTTCTTGTATGCAGCAGAAGGAAGGGTTCTGTCTTCGAATCCAATCTGCCAGTCTTTGTCTTTTTATGGGTGAGTTAAGGCCATTAACATTGAGGGATATTAATGACCAATGATTGCTCATTCTTCTTCGATTTACGATGGTTGTTGTTGGTGGAATTATGTGTGGAATTTCACCCCTTTGTTCTTTTGCCTGTTGGTAGAGAGGGATTCTCTAATGCTTATGTTTTTCTGGTTGTCGTTAGCTTCCTTGGGTTGGAGTTTTCCTTCCATAATTTTCTGTAGGGCTGGGTTAGTGGACACATATTGCTTGAATCTAGTTTTGTCATGGAATATCTTGTTTTCTCCGTCTATAGTGATTGAGAGCTTTGCCGGGTATAGTAGTCTGGGCTGGCATCCATGGTCTCTTAGTGCAGGTAGAATATCTATCCAGGACCTTCTGGCTTTCAGAGATTTTTGTGTGTCATCCTTGCGCAGGGGCCATGCTAATCTTCTCTGTATCGTTCCAATTTTAGTATATGTGCTGCTGAAGCGAGCACCACACACACATTTTTACTTGTATTTTGGAGATAAAACTCAGACCCTAGTTCTTGCAAAGCAACTGTTTCAATGATGGCATTATCTGCCCAGACAGTTATTGAACTTACTTTCATATATACTTAATTTTGTGGTGGTTTTTTGAGATTATAATATAATTTCAACATTTCTCCTTTAGCTTTCCTCCCTCCAAACTCTCCTATATTCCCCTCCCCACTCAATCAAATTCATGACCTCTTTTTTCAGTAATTGTTTTTACATACATATGTTTATGTGTGTATATGTATATTCCTAAATATAAACTGATCAGTCTGTATAATGTTACTTTTCCATATGTTTTCCGGAATGACTGTGTGGCACTGGGCAACCAACTGAGGAAGAACATCTCTCCCGCTCTCATCTTCAGTAGTCTATAGTTCAGTCATTCCTATGGTTATATTTCTTGGGGAAACCATTCATAGTTGATGTGATTTTTGCCTCCAAATAATGCTTGGAAAAACTTGTACTGGAGAATTTGTGAGTGATAGTGTTGTTGCTCCTATTTCCTTGGATGTTTCAAGATATAAATTTAGTTTAAGTAGTAGATATAGAACTATTCAGGTTGTTGGTTGATTGAACTTACAGATTATCCATGATATGATCATTTCATAATTTGTCTGTTTCATGAAAATGATCAAGTTTTTTGGCACGAATTATTGAAAATAATTCCTTATTGTCTTTCAAAGTACTCTACAGTTTGAAATAATTTCCTTCTGTCCATTCTAACATTACTGACTCCTGTCATCTGTTGTTTCTTCTCAACCCAAAACCCAGGATTGAATTTTATAAGTGTTATTGTTCTGATTCCAGGACCAGGATTTGTTTTATTGATTTGTATCACTTTTTCTCTGCTGTTGACTTGTGTTCTATGCTCTTTCTGAATCTCTTTTGGCTTTGCAATCTTATTTGGTTCTGTTTCTCTCCTTTCTCAAGCTAGAAGTTCAGATAACTGAATTGAAAGGTTTTTTTCTTTCCTACTATAAGGCTATTTTGTAAATTTTCCTCTGAGCATGTTTTAAATGTTTTCACATTTTATAGTATTTTCATTTTAAATTCAAAATTATTTTCTACTTCTTTTGTTATTTTCAAAAATAATGTTTTTAATAATTCTTTAAAAATTCCATTCAATGTGTCAAGTTTTATCATATTTACCCCTTAAAAAATTCTCCCAGATCTATCCCTATCTCTCTACCCAATTTCATGTCCTCTTCTTTTAAAGCCAAGCTAGTATTGAGCCAAAAAGTCCACCCCTACTGAGTATCTTTCATAGTGCTGGGAGTTTTTATGCATACTACCAGAGGATAAACATAATCATCAGTCTTACCCAGTTCTGAGCCCTGTGAGCTACGGTAACAACCGTCCTATCAAGATATGCTTACAGATGCAATAGTTGCATGAATTTCATGGGACTAACCAAACACATTCTGTTTGGATTTAAGGCCCATTCCATATTCTGTGATCCACTTCTAGCACTGTTACTGGGACCAAGAACCTGTCATCTCTCTGTCTCTATGTCTCTGTGTCTCTTTTCTCTTTCCTTTCCCCTTTCCATTTTTAATAAAACTTCTCACTACAAACAAAAGAAATCATTATAGGAGTTTTACTCAAAAAGGCTAACAAAGCAGGATAACACTAAATTTCCATTAACTAATGAATGGATAATAAAACTGTGGTATATCTATCCGGTCAAAATGTATTAATAATGAATCAATCAAATTAGTTGGTAAATCTCAAAAGCATTGTGCTGTGTGAAAGTTGACAAAGATGTATATGTAATCTATATTCCAGTTATATTTACCTTACAAAAAGGAAGGGAAATCGGGTAGGTGATTAAGTGTTGGGGTATGTGTCAGATGGATAGATGGCCTTGATTGTAAAGGAACACTTGTAAGGTTTGGCGATGACGTAAATTGATGTAAATATCCTGAAAATCCATCCATGAAATGGTGAATAAATATTTTTAAACATTTTTGAACATGGGAAATGAGACATGAAAGCAGCGGAGGCGGGGTGACTATAAATAAAGAGAACGAGAACCCGGAGGGGGAAGGAAGAAGGAGAAAATAAGAAGAATAGGAACAAAGTAAATGACATGTATTCTTGTAAATAACCACAATGAAATCTCTAATTTACATAGTTTATATACACTAATAAAAGCTGTAATGGAGCCGGGCGTTGGTGGCTCACGCCTTTAATCCCAGCACTCGGGAGGCAGAGGCAGGTGGATCTCTGTGAGTTCGAGGCCAGCCTGGTCTACAAGAGCTAGTTCCAGAACAGCTTCCAAAGCCACAGAGAAACCCTGTCTCAAAAAACAAACAAAAAAAGCTGTAATGGAAAAATAGAAAAGAAACACAGAACTGTACATGTTAAAAGGATCAGTTTCAATGTATGTGAAATAGAGTTGTCTTTGAAAAGGTACAACAAAAATAAAAATGAGAAATAATTCGCAGATCTTGAGCATGGAAATGATAGGATAAAATAGGCTCTATAGAGAGATTACATAATTACAGAACAGAGCAGAAAGAAAGGTAAAAGTTTGGTAAACCATGTAGAAGGTATTGAATGACCCAGGTTAATGGGTGATAGAAGGCAACAAAAGATATCCAAATGTTTGAAGAGAGAGCTTCAAAATATCATAACAGAAAGAAGTTGTAGAGATGGAAATGGTACACACTTTTGGCTATATGGAGTGAGATGTCAGACTGCACTCCAAAAGTAAATATAATTATATGTCAGTTAAGCAAAGTTAAAAAGTGTTTCACAGGAAGTTTGAACTTCATCTGTGTAACTCCTAAGAGTACCTAAAAGTTAATGTGGCTTTGTTGACATGTACTGCAGCTCTGTGTTAATGATATCCAGAATTTTGAGTATTTATACAGGCTGCAGAAGATTGAAGAGCAGAGGATCAATTATAGGAGATTTAAAAAAGTTTATTCTTCCCTCATCCCACCCAATTTTCCTGCCTCCACTCCACTTAGCCACCCCCACCTCTCCTCGCCCCCAGATCCACTCCTTCTTCATTTCCCTTTAGAAAAAAAGCAGGCCTCCAAGGGGTGTCAATTGAACACAGCATAACAAGTTACAATAAGACTATACCAGACCCTCATATCAGGACTGGACATTGTGGATACAGAGCCTGAACCGGCCATCTTCTGTAACCAGACAAGACATGGGAGATTTTAGCCTTTATTTGGCTGCACCCAAAGACTCCCCTCATTTTCTTCTGAGTATTCCACCATGCTCTATCTCCTAATTTGGAAAGTAGTCTCAAAATTTCCAGAGAATCTGAAGAGATTTGCTTCTTAAAATTGTTTGTTCTTCAGAACCTGAGGTAAATGCAGGCAGTAGCACTCACTCGTGTAAAAGAAACAAGAGCTCAACAGCCATACTGAGGTCAACCCACTGCAGTTGACTCAATCCACTTCTAGAGATGAAGGGTGCAGTACAAAGTTTAGGGCTGCAGGCTTTTGTTCTTCAATACAGGGAATTCTCTTCTCCTTGCTGCATTCTACATTCAGGTCAAGCTATATGTCCTCATATGTAGTCTAGACTGGCATAAAGTTTGCAGAAACAAACAAGAAAACTATCTCTTTCTTCAAATTGTACTAGGTTTACAAAGTAGTCATAATTGTTTTTTCTTTACTTGGTGGCTTTGGATGAGTGGTTCCCACCTCCTACACTTCCATTTTTAGAATTGTCCCTTGGGAGGTGATTATATCAGTCATCACAAGGGAGAATGTCCTCTCTTCTACCTACCACATTTTTCTAAGCCATCAGCATGGACATTTGGCCACAACTAGGCTCTGTTCCAGGATTTCAGATAACATTTGGTGATTAATATAAAAATAATTATAAAACCACAGAGAATTAAGTATCTTCTATAAGTGTCTCTTGTCCCTCTGGAAATATTGAAGCTATTCTAAGAACCCTGACACCATACTCTTCCAAATGAAATAACAGCACTTCAGATCTCTGTCCTTCTTCCTTAGATACCCTCACGAAGACAACTAAGACTTTAGCTGTCCTGAACTTTGACTATGGGTTTGGAATCTTTGGGAGGGGGATGATGATCACTAGAAAAATAATGGAACATAGATCACTGAGAATAGTTCCTGGATGATAATTTTCACTGGCTTCATGCATAAGGTGTGTCCTACTCTGGAAATGCACTTTAAACATTAATGTTGACAAAAAGATTTTCTTTTAGAGTTCTCTATAGAGAATTCTCTATTTAGTTCTGTACCCCCACTTTTTAATTGGATTATTTGGTATTTTGGTGACTAACATCTTGAGTTCTTTGTATATTTTAGAAATCAGCCCTCTGCCAGATGTGGGGTTGGAAAAGAACTTTTCCCATTTTGTGGGCTGCCGTTTTGTCTTCCTGACTGTGTTCTTTGCCTTACAGAAGCTTCTTAGCTTCAGGAAGTCCCCATTTATTAATTGTCCATCTCAGTGCCTGTGCTACAGTATTATGTTCAGGAAGCAGTCTCCTGTGCCAATCCCTTCAAGGGTACTTCCCAATTTCTCTTCCAAGATCCCCCATGGAAGGCCTCACTCTCCCTGGGGAGCAGAAAGGGGATGGGATAAAGAGTTAGGCATGAGAGGGAGAGAGAACTGTGATTGACATGTAAAACAAGCTTGTCTCTAATTTAAATTAAACAAATCTGAAAACAAAAGCTAACTTGGAAGCCATAATACATACACAAAGGAACAAAGAAAACATGAGTTTTTTTGAAAATACACCTAATACAATAAATCTTAACAATGTTATGATTTGGGATGTATGCATGTTATAATCCTAGTTGTTTTCATTTGTCCTGCTGGCTTCTAGAAGAGTACAATTCCATTCCATTTATGTCAATCGCACCACTGAAAAACAATCTGAAAGCCAAGGTCTTCAGCTGGGCCCTTACCTAGCCACTACAAATGGCTTTATTTTGTCATTTAGCAACTCATTATAAACTGCCTTGAGTGTGATTTAGTTGTAAAATTTTTTGTTTGTTTGTAATGTGTTGTCTATGACTAACACATTACAATGACCAGCTGAAGCAAAATGCTGTGTCCTAAGAACTCTGTGATGCCAAATAATCAAATGTAATTTCTAATCCGTTGACTAGACTATTCAAATGATACCAGTCAAATTGGCCAATTCGGTCAGCTGATCTTTTTGTACTTATTTTTAACATTTATTTTTTTGTGGATGGGGAAGGATACTTATAGAGGCCAGAGGATGATATGTAGTTCTTTCTCACCAAAATGTGGTCCTCTTGTAAGCCGTTACACAGGTCCCTTTTTGTTCTTTTCTTTCTATTATCTCCAACTCCACAGTGATCTCCTTCTAAATTTTGATTACCAAATACAAGGCCTAAATTGCCAATCAAACCCAGTAAACAACAACATGAGGATTAGTGTGCTTTGAAAGGGAGCTGGAAATTGCATAGAAATGAATTATATTTAAAAATTGTCTCTTCCTACAGCAAAGAATTACTAGCCTACAGTCCACACCTCCAGAGAAACTAGGAAGCAAGGAGGACCCTAAAAGAGACATACAAGGTCCCCCAGTGAAGTGGAAAGGGACAAGAGCCCCTGAAAAAATGGGAGCATGGGAGGAGAGAAGGATGTAGGAGAGAGAGGAGAAGAGGAAGAGTGAGAAGAACATGAAGGATCAGGAAGATTGAGTGGGGAAATGAATACAGGAGAGAAAGAAAAGAGACACATCAATAGAGGGAGCCACTATAAGTTTAAAGAGAAATCTGGGTCTAGGTAAATGTCCAGAGATTAACAAGGATGACCCTAACTAGGAATCTAAGCAATAGTAGAGAGGCTACCTTAAATGCCTTTCCCCTACAATGAGAATGATGGCTACCTTATATGCCATCATAGAGCCTTCATCCAGTAGCTGATGGAAGCTGAAGCAGAGATCCACAGTCAAACACTGAACCAAACTCCTGGAATTGTTTCACAGAGGGAGGAGCAACAAGCAAAGAGGTCTAGACCATGCTGAGGAAACACACAGAAACAGCTGATATGAGCAAGTGGGAATTCATAGGCTGCTGGGGAACCAACATAGAACCAAACCAGGCCCCCCCCGAACGTGGGTGTCAGTTAGAAGCACTGGGAATTCTCTGGGACCTCTGACAGTGAAACCAGGAAGTATTCCTAGTGCACAAATGGACTTCGGGAGCCCGTTTCCCACCCATCAAGAGATACTCTCTTAGCCTAGATATACAGGGGAGGGCCTAGGCCCCGCCCCAAATTATTTGACAGATTTTGATGATCTCTCAGGGAAGGCCTCAACCTCCCTGAGGAGTGGATGTGGGATGAGATGGGGGGGGGGGGGTGTGGGTCATGGGAAGATGGGAGGGACAGGGACCTGGGATTGATATGTAAAATAATATTGGTTCTAACTTAAATAAAATTTATTTTTAAAAAATCCAAAAAACCAAAAGAAAATTGTCTCTGATCTAAACATGGCCTAAAAACCTTCAAACTCTCAGGGTCTAGAGGGTGTGATACAAATGTCCTGTTTAAAGCTGAGCACTCAGCTTCTCCTCAGCACCTTAATTAGTTTGGAGTCTCTGCATCAACTGTAATGCAGTGCAAGCAAAAAGGTCTCTGCCTATGACTGAGAGCAGCAGGAATCTATGAGTATAAACAAATTTAGAAGGCACATTGCTACCATATACATTTAGCAAAACAACAATAGTAGATTCCCCACTTAGGCCTATGACCTTCCCAACTACAGGCTTTCATAGAATTTTGCAATAACCAGTACGAATTCCTTCTGTGAAACAAGAAAAAAAATCCAATCAGGAAGTGATTGGTTACTGCTATACAGTCATGTTAATATTGCCCTGGTAAGTATATTTTCACTGGCAGTTTACTATTGTAGCTCACAGAATTCACAGATGAGGATGACCATTGATTTGATTCTTCTTCCATTCTAGAAGCCAGCATAGCACTTTTGAACACAAGAAGGAAGTTTCTAGCTCAATTCTAGCAAAATAGTAATCTAGTTCTTCAGCAATAGAGTAATATAGTTCTTTAACAATGGAGTAATGTCATTCCAGTGAACAAAGGCAAGAGGTTGTATCCCTGGATAACAAATTGTAGTGAGATATCTCACTCCTCCCAATGGGATTTTTGTTACATAAGCTGTGCTTTCTGGCAGCAGCCTGCCTCTCTTTCAACTCTTTCCTTTAATTATATTTTTAACTAGCTTACAAAACAGAAGGTTTTCATATATCCTTTATTTTGGTTAACTCTGTCTTCTAGCCCCCTCATCTCCATTTAAATCTTTCTACTACCAGTGTTCCCCCATTTCTCTGCATTCATTTCACATATCTTCTATTATTCCCCTTTATATAGGGCTCGTCTCATTTCAAATATTCCCATTCTAGATTCCCAGCTTCTAAAAACACTACAAGGTAAATACACAAATCTAAAAATTCAAAGCTAAGTTCAAAAAGAATAAGACTATGTGACTTTTGTTTTTTCTGGGCTTGGGTCATTTTACTCAATGTATTTTTCAGCTACATATATTTTCCTGAAATTTCACCTTTCCTTGGTGTTTGTTTTTGTTTCTTTACAATTGCTGTGATAAGATACCATGGACACAGCATCCAATAGAAGAAAGGGCTTATAAGGGGCCTTATAGCTTTCCAAAGATGGCCATCATTGTGGGGAGCATGGCTGCAGGCAAGCCATAATGGTGCTAGAGCCATAGCTGAGAGCTTGCACCCTTATCTGTAAGTGAGACTGAGAAAAAAACTAACTTGGAATGGTGTGGGTTTTTGAAACCTCAAGTCCTGCCTCTAATTGATGCACCTCCTCAAAAAAGATCATGCATGCTAATCCTTCATAGACAGTTCCACCAACTGGCAATCAAGTATTCAAGTATATGAGCTTAGGATGATCAGAAATTAAAACATCATATTCCTCAACAAAGTATCATTGTTTACATGTACCATATTTTAATTATCTATTCATCAGCTAAAGAACATTAGGCTGATTAGATTTCCTAGCTATTGTGAATAGAGCAGAAATACACATGGCTCAGTCAGTATCTAAGGAGTATGATATACTTTGGACATATGCTAAGTAATTGTATAGCTGTCATATGATAGATCTACTTTTTGATAATTCTAGACATTAATTTCTATAGTGGTTACACCAGTTTGTAGTCTTACCAATAGGGAATGGGGGTTCCCTTTCCGCCATTCTCTCCAGCATTTATTGTTGGTTGTTTTGTTGATCCTAGCCATTCTAACTTGGGTAAGATGAAATCTCAAATAGTTTTAACCAGCACTCCCCTAATCATTATGGAGGTCAAACACTTTTTGAGCTATTTCTTAGCCATTTTTAGTTCCTTTGAGAATTTTCTATTCATACCCATACCCTAGTTTTTCAGAATTTCATATATGAGTACTATATTTATATCATTATCTCCCATCTTTTCCCTCTCTTCCCTCCATTTCCTTCCATGTCCTTCTCACTCCATCTCAAATTCATGATATTTTTCTTTAATTTAAATTGGTGTGTGTGTGTGTGTGTGTGTGTGTTCACACAACCTATTGAGATCAATTGTTATCACTTATAAGAAGGGTAACATTCTAGGATTTGCTACCATATCAGGGTTTCAATCCTAGCGAAGACTGATTTTTATTCTCCCTCTCTCCACAACCATTAATTGCCTGTGCCTCTACTAGTGGTTGAATTGAAAGAATTCCCCTACCCACATTGTCATGATAATTGCTGATGTCAGTTTTTAGGTCTTGTTTAGGAAATCGTATTGTTGAGAGTTCTTAGGTGTAATTCTCTCTCATATAGAAAAGAAACTGTCTTGCAGCAGATATCCTGTCCCAGTCCTAAGGGTCTTAGAATATTTCTGTTCTTATCTGATGTTGTGTTGCCGATGGACCTAAAAGGGTCCACATAGTCAGTTGTTCTCTGCATTTTGATCCACTGTGGGTTTCTAGAATGATCTGTGTCTGCTGCTAAAAGAAGCTTCTTTGGTGAGAAGTAAGAGCTATGTTTGCCTGTGTATATAAGGATGCATATCAAAATAAACAGTTAGAAATTATACTCAATGAAGTGGCAGTAGTAGGTTCTGTTCTAGAGTATGTGGCTTCTCAAGCCACAAATAGATTAGATTTACAGTATTGTCCATGAATTCTTCCTACTGAGCAGCCCTAAAGTCCAATTAGATCGTTTTTGCCTACCCCCTGGTTATAAGTGACAATGTTGTACTTTGTGGAATATTTTGCCATTCTGGTCATTGTTGTGACTCATGGACCTTATTACAGCTAAATAGAACTATCCGTTACTTTTCTCCCTTAGCATCTTTCATGGCTACTTCCAGTACTATTCAGGCTAATCCTCAGAGAAAAGACATCCAAGTTAGTTCCGTGACCTCTGGGTAAAGCTTATGATGTCTCCAGCAATAGAGACACAACCAAGGGCAAGAGCAACAGCTTATATTTGTGCCAGAGACTCTTAGGACTCCCCTGACCAACAGCACAAAAGGTTCCCAATTTCTGCCACTGAAATTTTCCTAGAAAATCCATGGCTTTCAGGGGAATACTGTCACCCCCATGTTGTATTAATTCATATATATATATGCATATATATGTATGTGTGTGTATGTATGTATGTATATATGCGCATATATATGCATATATACGTGTGTGTAGCATACATATGCTTTTACACTTTTATATGTGTGTAGTTTTATATGATTCCCTATGTCCTGTTCTTGACAATTTGTTTTGAGGTTCTTTGCATTCTGGATATTAATCCTCTATTAGATGTACAGTCAGCAAAGATTCTTTGCTACATAGAGGCTGTCCATTTGATTGTTTCCTTTGCTGCACAAAAGCCTTTCAATTTTCTGAGACCCCACTTTTCACTTTTTGCTCTAATTCCTGAGCAAATGGAGTCCTATTCAGATAGTTCTTTACTTCACCTTTGTTTTGTAGGGTACTGCTAATGTTTTCTTCTAGCAGTGTCAGTGTTTTAGCTTTCACAATGGGATCATTGATGAATGTGGAGTTGATTTCTGTGTACGGTGATAGATAATAGTCCAGTTTTATTTTTCAACACACAAACATTGAGCTTTCCCACAACCATATGCTAAAATTTCTGCCTTTTCTACAGTGTATATTTTTGTGATATTTTTCTCAGTATCAGATGCACATAGTTATGTACACTGATGTTTAAGTCTTCTTTTTTGTTTTGTTGATCTGCATGCCTGTGTTTGTGCTAATGACATGCTGACTCTATTACTATAGCTCCATAATAGATCTTGAAATGTGGAAGGCTAATCATTTACAACATTGTTCTTTTTTCTCATAATTGCTTTATCTATTTAGTTCCATATTAATTGTACATTTTTCTATTTTTGTAAAGAATGTTGTGAAGATTTTCATTGGGATTGCATTGAATATTTAATTTGCTTTGGTAGGATGATCATTTTCAAATAGTAATTCTACTAATTCTCTGACCTGAAAAGTCTTTTCATCTTCCAATATATCCCCAATACTTTTCTTTGATGATTTTGAAAGTATTCATTGTATAGGTGTTTCACCTCCTTGGTTGGGTTTATTCATAGGTATTTTTAGAGGCAATTGTGAATGGGAGTCTGTGCATGATCTCTTTCTCAGCATGTTTGCTATTGGTATAAACAAAGTGTTTCTAGATCTTGATAAGAATTTATATTTATCTAACTAGGGGATCAGTGAGTTTCAAAGTGGACTTTGTTCCCAACTTTATTTAGTAACAATGGATACTAAAATTGCTTGCTGATTCCAGAATTTGGCATACATTAGAAACATGGAAGCAGGAGCATACCAGAGATAAGCAGGAAAAAGACTTTCTGAGAGAGCACCCTCTACACACACATTGTCACAATTGAGATCAGTGACCATGTCCCCATACTTTTTCCATGTCCCCATACCTTTTCCATATAAACATGTCCTTTCTTGTCCAGCATTGGTGACTCAGCCCTGTACTTCCACCCTCTTGTTTTCTCAGTACCCGGCAGGGATGTGAGATCAATACTGTTTGCAGAATTGATTTCAGTTACAAATCCACTCTTCTAGCCTTATATCATTCCCTCCATGTGTGGCTGTCTCTCTTCCCAGCCCACTTCCTGTTCCATTCACACATTCATTCAGTGTATGCTCACTGCTTATGTATTGCTTACATACTGTCTATGCTAGCCTCTGACAAGTACTCTAGTAATGAAAATTAATTTCTCATTATATCCAGTCCCTATTACTCTGAGTCACTCTCAGTCTCCGTCTCTCTGTTTTTCTCTCATGTTTCTTAGGTTATACTGTAACTTCAGTTCCCCATTTCTCTTTTATTTTCTATATATTCATTTGACCAACCCTAGTCATTGAATAGCTCACTGCGGGTTTGATCAGTCAAGTTCTGCATTCCTGTGTTTTGGCTTTCTATCCCTCTGATTCACTTACTCTTTGAAGACAATGCCATTATTGGGAAAATGACAAAGACTTCTCAACAACAGACCCAGTGAAGAGTGGGCCCAGCTGATTTCATGTGGATCAAGTTGAACCTCCCTAAAATCCTCCCTAAAAGTTATCTGTCAACTTTCTAGGGTGTCAAGGGATCCATGCCTGAGGCACGCATTGCTTACTTAACTATCCCTGTGTAGAGTTCTCCATGGCTCTTAAGAAGTGTTCAGATTAGTTTTTTATCTGTATCTTCACTCAAGCAAAGTTTATAGGTACTGATTTTTTTGTAAATATTTCCAATGCAATGCCTCCTTTATCCTTCAAAACAAGCTCTTCTTAAATCATTAATACTATTCTCATTTATCAATGAAGAAAACTAAGTCCAGAGAGAGGGCATGGCTATCCAAAAGTTTCACAGTTCATCAGTGGCATATTAGACCCAGAATTTGTATTTCTCCATGATAAATACCTTTCCCCTTAAAACCTCACCCATCAATAGACAATGCATTCTAAAGTTGAGTGTTAAGTACATGCTCGTTAATGTCTCAGGAAATGTTATCATTTTGAAAAGAATTATTCAGAAATCATTCATTTACAACTGCCAGTGTAGCATCTCTCCTTGGATGCCTTATAAGAACATCAAACTCAGTTGCCTGTAACCCAACATATCCTGGATTCCTCTGCTCAATCCAGCTCGCTCTTCCTTGTTCATGATCCCTTTACTATTTAATTAATATCATTGTTTAGCTGTCTGAACTAGAAAAACTACCAGAAGAATTCTTATGCCCTTTCTCTTCCTGTCAAGCTTCAAAATTCCATGCCTCATGATTTTATTCCCATGATGCCTTGTTAAACTCTGAAAGCACCTCTGTATCCCCATGTCCATACTATAACTAACTCAGCATTTCATTATGATTTGCCTTCATTTGAAGGAAATTCCTCAGTAACCATTTGTTGTAAGTCACTTTTGTTTTTCCCTTCTAAATAAGCTAAATATTTAACATTGAAACATCTTAGATATAAACTTTGGACCATTTTGCTTTCTTTGAATCTCATCCAGTTTCTTATCATATTGTTAAATGCCATAATGACTATGTCAACTCCTCAGTTCTTACCTCTACATTAAACATCTCATCTAAGCTACACAAACAGACATGCATCCAATTGACTATTTGAGCTCTTTATTAAGTTTTTTTTTTTGCTATGGCAAATGCATGATAAAGCTAATTAAGGAAGGGCTTAATTTGGCTTACAGTTTGAAGATGCAATTATTCATGGCAGGAAAAGCATACTCAAAGGAGAGGATCTGTGGTGACAGGAGCATGAGGCAGCTAGTAATATTGTGCCAGCAATCAGGAAGCAGAGAGTGGGATAAATAAGCCAGCTCTACTAGATTTCTGTTTTTTAATTCAGTCTGCTCATGTTCTGAGCAGGTCTTCTATCCTCAGTTAATTCTCTCTGGAAACTATCCATCAGGACATGCAATCTAGTAAAATTAGCAATACAGGGAGCCATCACACGCACCTACATGTGGATGTCTAATAAAACTCTTGCACTTATACTCTAAACAAGATTTCAGTTATTCCATAAATTTTGAGCCTTGCTTCTGTCTCATGACCCGCTGCAGTGGAAAGGAGCATCTCAGTTATTCTTGTTGCTCACGGCTTAGTGATTTTATGACACAGCAAGTGTGCTCTTGACACAGGATGCTCTCAGTTGTCATTTCCTGCAGCTGATATGTTCTTCTATGTATTTGATGCACTCTTCAATTTCACTACATTGTCTGCTTGCTTGTCATTTTAGCAGAAAGAACATCTCTTATCACCCCTCGAACATTTTTCCACATCACCCTGCCACTTTTTTCTTAAACAATATTTTAACACCTAAATATTCATTTACTGATTTGTTTATGTGCTATCTCAGTCACCTAGAATGTGAGCTCCATGAAGACAGGAAATTTATTTTGTTACATTTTCATACTGTGTTGCTGGAGGTTCTTGTCCCATCAAGTCCAGTAATCTCTTCAGCCCCAAATGAAAATACAGAAATGCTATATTGATTACTAAACTGTTGGTCAATAACTAGGGCTTCTTATTGGCTAACTATGTCTTTATTATTAACCCATAACAATTAATCTATTTATTTCTACATGGCCTCATCTTACCGAAGAATGCCTGACATGCCATATCGTCCTGGTTCCTCCATGATGTCTCCCTCTGCCTACCATTCCCAAATTCTCCTCATCTCCTAGTCCTGCCTATCTCCCTGCCTCGACTGGCTATTGATCAAACAGTATTCTATTCATCAACCAATAAGAGAAACATATATACAGAAGGACATCCCATCAATATTGAGAGCACCTTATAGGACACATAAAACACAAGTATTCAGACTATTTACTAAATTAAAAGATAATGAAGATGAATAAGCATATATACATAGATAAGTAATTATGAATACTATGCATTTTTAACCTCCCAGGTACCTGCATCTTTCTTCTGCCTAGACTGCCTTTCTCCTACCTATGGATATTTAACACTTCTCCTAAATTCCAGCTCAATTATTACTACTTCTACAAATTTCCATCCAACTCATCTCACCAAGACAGAATTATTATTCCTCTCTTATAATGATCTAACTCAGGCATATAATTCTTTGCATTACTCATTATATTCTGCCTTGTGTTGGAATTATCTATGTCCTGAGCTGATCCCATGATTTAATATTGAGTTCCTTAAACTATGGAATTCCCTGAAGTGTCTAGCATGGTATCTGGAACATTGTTAAATTGAATGGAAGAGAGCTAAATGCTTATTATCAAAGTAGACAACTCCAGTTAAGGATAATTAGCCTTGAGAATGGCAGTATTACCAGCAACTCAATTAATGAACTCTAATTGCTCTTCCCAGACATGGACATTAGCTGGCATATAGCTTTGGGCTATAACATGTATGGACCTTTTTGTTCTTAACTGGTCTGCAACCTGTCTGGGTTATGATAATGCTTTCTGTGCCTCCACCAATTGATGGTAGTTGTAAGCACCAGGAAAACCATGCCTTTCTCATCACTCCTCCCTGCCCTTGGGATGGGGGGGGTTCTTAGAAAGGTGTAGTGTCTCTTTTGCTGGAAACTGCTTAGAGTAGAAGAATAATGTCACCCTAATCACATTAGGAGATATTTAGAATAAAGTGATCATTGCTTCTGCACCACACTTGTGCCACACCAAGGTATTAAGTTAATACCAAAATAAGAGTCTGCCCAGGGTAAATGTCACATCGTCCTAAAATATGAGGCACTTTTAAGGTAACCACATTATAGCTATCAGCACTGTGTTTTTACAACATGTCTCAATGATCAATATAAACTAGAAGAACCATCTCTTAATGAATCTCAGTTAGTATCATGTCTTTAAATTATATTTACATAGTGAAAACCTACATTGGTATCTGTGGTGTTTTGAATAAGAATGACACCCATCAGCTTATATATTTAGATGGTTGGTCAACAGGAAGTGGTACTGTTTGAAAGGATTACAAGGTATGGCCTTGGTGGAGTAGGAGTGGCATTGTTAGAGGTAGTGTGTCACTGGGGGCAGGCTTTGAGGTTTCAAGCGCCCAAACCAGGCCCAGTCTCTCTCTCTCTTTCTGCTGCCCGAGGATCCAGATGTGGAACTCTCAACTTCTCCAGTGTCATGTCTGCCTGTGTGCCACCGTGTTCTCTGCCATGGTGATAATTAACTAATCCCCTGAAACTGTAAACCTCCTGTGGGAACACCAGACCTTGAGCAGAGACCCACTTTCCCTTCTGCCTGGGAGTAGGCAGCTGTAAGACAATGTTTACTAAAAACATGTTTACTAAAAACAATACAATGCCTGGGGGCATTAAGTTCCTGAAAAAGGCCTGCCCACAGAAACCACCCTGACCTCGACCTTGTCCAAAGACTAACCACCTCTTCTTCCACGCCCAGATCAGTTTCTGGGGTCAGAGCAGAACCAGCCAGGGTAGAGGAGAGAGCAGAAGCTTCTCTGGTGGGCGCCTTTCTTAGGAAGTTTTCTTGAACCTTTTTGGGGCCTGCTTAAAGTTTTCTTTACATCGTTGAACGAGTCTCTGTGTTGTCAATCCCCGACACCCTCTGCACGTTCTCGGACACAGGCCGCACAGCAGACGCGACAATTGGAGGTCCTACCGAGATCGCGAAAGCGAGGTAAGTGGACAGGGTTAAGAAACTATGGGGAATAGTTCCGGGAAGCTAGAATCATTGCAGTATCAACTAAAAAAGTTACTTAAAGAACATGGGACTGCAGTCAAGTCTAAAACCCTAGAAGGCTTTCTAAAATCGATCGAACGAGCCAGTCCATGGTTCATTACTGGGGGAAACTTAAATATTCCAGATTGGGAGGAGGTTCGCCATGATCTTCATAGACTTTTACGAAAAGAGGGATCTGAGTCCTTACCCCCTACGACATTCTCCTTATGGAGATTAGTGAGGGGAGCACTTTTGACAGATAAGGTTCGTCACCGCCAGGTAGTTCAGGACACAAAAGAGGCTTTTTTAGAATTACAAGAGACTGAGACTCAAGCATCCTTGAGTTCAGGGGCAGAGAGTGATGATGAATCATCTGAAGGGACCCTGACTGAAACTAGAGGCTCCATTGTTAGTGAGGATGAAGGGGAGTCTCTTAGTAACAACAAAAAAACGGGTAGAGATCTCTGGGCGCGACCCAAACAGAAGAACTCCGGTCAGAATCGGTTATATCCTGCTCTATCAGACCTAGAAAATGGAAGTAGCTCAGACTCAGACTCGTCACAGTCTGAAAAGGAACGGTTACTTGCTGAGATCGCGGCCCTTAAAAAAGAACTAAAAAAGATTCGATTTAAGGAAAGACAGGACAGGGAGAGAAACCATTCCCCATACTCTGAAAAAAGGGACTCCTCCTATGAGATAACTCAGTCCTTCTCGGACCTGGAGGGAAGACCCAGAGGAGGGGTCCAATGCTGCCCGGTGGTGGCCCCAGTAATGGAAGTTCCAGACCCGAACAATTCTAGACAGGTCATTCGGCATCATAACCCTTTAAATTTTAAGGATATAAGACAACTTAAAGAGGCAACTTTAAATTATGGAGCACAGGCTCCCTTTACTCTTTCCTTAATGGAATCTTTTGCGTCTCTTAATTTGACACCTAGTGATTGGCAGCGATTGTGAATGCGTGAGTATGAACTGCTTATGTGATTAAAAGGATACTTAAATCCCTTCAAAAATAGTTAAGAAGCTACCTAGATTGCTTTAAATATAGCCAAAAGGAACATCCAGCCAGTCTGTTAATGTTTTAACAGAAAAATTTAAGATGCAAACGAGGCCTTGTCAGCTAGTGAGAGCTCTACAGGTTAGATTGGGAAAGACTGCTCACAGACTTCAAATAATTTTCAAAAGTTATTTGGACACAGTATAGTTTACAGTCTTTGAGTGATTTTCAGAAGTTTTTGGGAAATATTTAATGGATATGTCCCTTTTAATGGGCATCTACAAAAAATCTAAGTAGTAATCCCAATTTACCTAGATAGTCAACCAAGGAGGGTAGACAAATCCTTCTACTATTATGGTCCAGCTTCAACAGTTCAAAAAAATTTTTAGAAAATAAAAAAGGGGAATAATATCCCCAGTCCCCATATGACTCATCAAATAATACACTCCTCATTTAAAAATTTTATAATGTGAATGCCAGTGAGCTTCAGACAGATTCTGGCATGATGGAACTTGAGCAACCATTGCTCAGGTCAAATGGAGACATCCATGCACTAAACAGTGGAGAAGACCCTAATTTGGGGTCGAGGGCATGTTTGTGTTTTCTTGTAGGAAAAGAATAAAAGCTTCGGCATGGAGCAGAGAAAAACTGGACCTGAGACCATGGGAGCCTACCTAAGCCAGTTTGAGTGAGATCTCCTAAATCAGTGTTCCTGACCCTTGCTGTCATCGAATCTAGAGCCCAAGAAAGAAAGAAAACAGTCGGTTCCAGATTTCCAGTTTCTCAACAGACCTGCTGCATCAACCTTCCCGACCCATGAGTTTTCATCGTGAAGCCAATAGAGAAAAAAGGACCCATTTAAAACATTTGGACATTCGTATGGACTGTGATGAGGGGCAAAAGCCTCTTTTCAGTAATTGAACAGGACATGGTCACCTGAAATATCAGACTTGGTGGTTCCTGTTTCTGGAATCGTTCCTAGGCCAGTGTATTTTTCTGGAGAAATGCAACTTGTCCTAATGTGACAAAAAGGAGACTTTGACTCAAGTCGCATAATCAGCTGACGTTAAATCAACAAACTGCATCACCACAGGAACAAATTGGTGCTCTGTGGATAGTGCAACAAGCCTATTGTTCATATTTTTCATAATGCTACATGTGTAACATCAATGATTGTACCTAATGTATCTGTGCAAGTGCACTTTCTAAATGCTTTCCTGAGCAGATCTTGGAACAATTGTAAACTTTATCAAATTGTAAATGTAAATCACATGCGGGTTACCCTTGTAACAGAATGTAAATCACGTGTGGGTTACCCTTGTAACAGACGAAGGCTGGTAGAATGTTATGGCCCAGATCTGGTGATGGGTACGGTGATGGAGAGGCACTATGTCAATGGGGGTCCTGGAAATGGTGGCAGTGGCGGTAGGCATTCTGGCTTTATGCCGAGCTCAAACGCGCCTTGTTCCAGAGGCAAGAGATCCGTAACCAAGTATTGCTTAGCCTAGCCCATGGCAATCCTGATAGCCATGAAGGTTGGTTACAGATGATTTAAAGTTGGGGTGCTCTGATGACGGGCAACCTGTGGGGAAGACCCCTCCCGCCTAAGACAGGGGTTCAAGGTCCCCCAAGGACGGGAAAGGGAGGGTGACCCTACATGACCTAAGCCAGGAGTGCCTCATTTGAAAATAAAAAGGGGTGAATTGTGGGAACACCAGACCTTGAGCAGAGACCCACTTCCCCTTCTGCCTGGGAGTAGGCAGCTGTAAGACAATGTTTACTAAAAACATGTTTACTAAAAACAATACAATGCCTGGGGGCATTAAGTTCCTGGAAAAGGCCTGCCCACAGAAACCACCCTGACCTCGACCTTGTCCAAAGACTAACCACCTCTTCTGCCACGCCCAGATCAGTTTCTGGGGTCAGAGCAGAACCAGCCAGGGTAGAGGAGAGAGCAGAAGCTTCTCTGGTGGGCACCTTTCTTAGGAAGTTTTCTTGAACCTTTTTGGGGCCTGCTTAAAGTTTTCTTTACATCGTTGAACGAGTCTCTGTGTTGTCAATCCCCGACACCCTCCGCACGTTCTCGGACACAGGCTGCGCAGCAGACGCGACAACCACCCCCAATTACATGCTTTCTTTATATAAGTTGCTGTACTTATGGTGTCTACACAGCAATAGAACATTGACTAAGAAATTATCTCTTTCCCAAGACTTTCCAAAAAACTCAGCCTCCCTATGAACCCATGTGATTAATATGTATATTTGAATACCTAATAGGAAGTATATACAAGTTTTCTGAAACAAACAAAATACAAATATCCTTTAATCCTTATTTTTTACAAGTATGTTCCTTCTTCATTTGACAGAAACTTTTTTCTTTCCCTTGAGCAAGTTAAAAAAATTGAAGTATACTTTGGTCTGGACTTTGTTAAAAAAACATGAAATATCCTTTGGTCTGGAATTTTTCTGAAGCCACAGTCTATTAAAAATGTTGTATTAACATTTACACAGTGGAGTATTACTCAGTGGGAAAAACAATGGAATCTTGAAATTCACAGGCATATGGATGGAACTAGAAAAAAAACATCTTGAGTGAAGTAACCCAGTCACAAAAAGACAAGCATGGTATGTACTCACTCATATATGGATATTAGACATAGAGCAAAGGACTACCAGCCCACAATCCACACCAACAGAGAAGCTAGGAAACAAGGAGGACCCTAAGAGAAACATGTATGGTCCCCCAGAGGAGGACAAAGGAACAAGAATTCCTGACCAAACTGGGAGCACGGTGGTAATAGGGGAGGCAGGTTGAAAAAAGAGAAGGGGAGAAGGGGAAAGGGAGGAGAACAAGAGGTATCAGGAAGACTGAGACAGGGGAGAAATAGAGGAGAGCAAGAAAAAAGAGATACCATAATAGAGGGAGCCAGTATAGGTGTAAAGAGAAATCCGGCACAAGGGAAATATTCAGAGATCCACAAAGATGACCCTAAGAATCTAAGCTATTGTGGAGAGGCTGCCTTTGATGCCCTTTCCTTATAATGATATTGATGACTACCTTAATTACCTTTCTAGAGCTTTCATCCAATAGCTGATAGAAGCAGAAGCAGGTAGTCAGAGCTAAGCAATGAGCCATACTCCTGAAATCCAGTTGTAGAGAGGGAGGAGGGATGAGCTAAAGAGAAACTTTTAGAAACAGCTGACTTGACCTAATGAGAGCACAGGGACTCCAGTTATAAAGCTGGGGAGTCAACATTGGACTGAACCAACTTCTCTGAATGTGGGTGCCAGTTAGGAGACCTGGGAGGTCTATGTGACCTCTAACAGTGAAACCAATGTTTATCACTAGTGCACAAATGGACTTTGGGAGCACATTCACTATGGATGGATACTATTTCAGCCCAGATACAAAGAGGAGGAGGGCCTAGGCCTTCCCCCAAATGATGTGACAGACTTTGATGATTCCCCATAGAAGGCCTCACTATCTTTGGGGATTGGGTAGGAGGTGGGTTGTGGGATCAGTAGGGGATATGGGGGTATGAGAGGGAGAGATAATGGGGGATTGATATATACAATAAGATTGTTTCTTAATAAAGGAAACAACATGATAAAAGAAAAAATTGTATTAGTTTGTGCTGGAGAGGATGTGAAGAAAGGGGAACATTTCTCCACTGCTGGTGGGAGTGCCAGCTCATACAGCCACTATGAAAATCAGTATGGAGATTCCTCGGGAAAATGGGACTCAGTCTACCACAAGACCCAGCAATTCCACTCTTTGGCATATACCCAAAAGACACCCATTCACACAACAAGGATGTCTGTTCCACTATGTTCATTGCAGCATAATATATAACAGCTAGATCCTGGAAGCAAACTAGATGCCCCAAAACTGAAGAGTGGATAGAGAAAATGTGGTATATTTACACAATGGAGTATTATTCATCAGAAAAAAACAATGGAATCTTGAAATTTGCAGGCAAATGGATGGCACTAGAGGAAACCACCCTGAGTGAGGTAGCCCAGATGCAAAAAGACAAACATGGTATGTACTCACTCATATATGGATTTTAGACATGGATTAGGGGAATGGCAACCTACAATCCCAGTGTCAACGAGTCTGGGAAACAGGGAGGGTCTTAAGAGAGATGCATGATACCCCAGAGAAGTGGAATGAGGCAAGACCTCCTGAGCAGATTGGAAATATCAGTGGATGGGAGAGGGAGCCAGGGAAATGAGAGGGGGATAAGAGGACGTGAGGAGAAGGTATGGGGGAGCAGGAAGTTTGAGTCAAGCTAAGAATAGAAGAGAGCAGAATAAGAGATTGAGTCATTATAGTCTTGAGGAGATTGCTGACACTAGTGAGATCTCCAGAGATCTACAAGGATAGCACCAACTGGCAAACTAAGCAATAGTGGAGAGACTACATTAATAGCCCCTGCTTGATGGTAAAGTTGATATCCTAGAATCTTCCTCCAGTGATTGATGGAAGCAGAGACAGATACCCACAGCTAAACAATGAACTGCACTCATGGAACCTAGTGACAGAGATGGAGGAGTTATAAGCAAAGGGGTCAAGACCATGATGGAGAAACCCACAAAGACATCTGACCGGATAAGGGGGAGCTCTTGAATCCCAGACTGATGCCTGAGAGACCAACAGGGGACTGATCCAAAACATGAATGTAGTGCCAGGGAGGAGGTCACAGAAATCACTGGGGCCTTGGGTAGTAGATCAGTGTTTATCATGGTTTATGAATGATCTTTGGGAGCCCATTCCAAATAGAGGGATGCTCTCTCAGCCTGGACAAGTGGGGAAGGGCCTAATTCCTGCCCTGGATGAAATAACAGACTTTGGAGATCCCCCAAGGAGGGCCTCAACCTCCCTGGGGAATGATGTGGGGATTGGGTGGGGGGTCTGGTGAAGGGACTAGGGAGGAGGGGTGGGAGAAGGAGCTGGGATTGACATGTGAAACATTCATGTTTCTAATTTAAATAAAAAATAAAAACAGAAAGAAAAAGTTGTATTAAGCTTCAGCATAATTTCAATATTTTTTTAAATTCTCACCTCCTCTACCATTATCATTCTAGTTGAAACCAGAATCTTCTTTCAATTATGTGGCTTAATAGCTCCTAAATGACTTTCTGCTTTTATACTTTCCACTGATTTGTCAGTACCTTCTCAATAGAAATAAAAATGATCATATATACATATATACTACATATTATATATTTTATACTTTCACGTATACTTTCATGTGGAAGTCTTCCTTTCAAACATTACTTTGGGTTACAAACATGTTCACTGTGGCATGTAATAGTTAATTCTATGTGTCAACTTGAAACCTTGAAAATTTATTGAACTAAGGGATGATCAGATAGTTGTTTAACATACTGTTTATGGCTATGTCTCTGAGAGTAATTCTGGAAGTTATTAGTATTTAACTTGGTAGACTAAGAAATCAACCTTTCTGATTCATTGAGGGCCAGAACAGAAGAAGAAAAAACAAAGTACGTATAAATTTAGTTTTTATTTGAGCTTGGATATCATCTTGCCTTGTTCTCATTCATATATCAACATATTATTCCCAAGACTTCCTACTCAAAACTGAATTACAGCATTGACAAATTTTTGGGCATCTCAACTTACATAATTATCTGAGCCAACGCCAATAATTCATATAGACGTAGGTATATACACATAAATACATATACATTCCTATGAATTGTTTCTCTGAACAATTCTAAATAATATACAGTATAATACATATAGCATTTGTGAGATAATCATCACTATGTAGTTCTGAAACATTCTTACCACTCCAAAAGGAAAGCTCCATAGGTTTTAAACAATCCATCCTCAGTCCTTACTTTACTCAGTCCATGCCAATTACCAATATCCTTTCTGCCTCAACAGATTTTCCTACCCTAAACATCACTTTTATTGCTAGCTCTTTTTCACTTGAAATATTGTTTCTAAGCTCCATCCATGTTGCAGCACTCCTTTTGCTTTTTTCTTTAGAAGCAATGATTTTACATATCAATCCCTACTGTTCCCTCTCCCTTCCATACTCCCATGCCCCCCCTCCATTCCCCTCAAACCACTCTCACCCACTCTCAAGGATGGAGAGGCCTTCCATGGGAAATCATCAAAGTCTGTCACATCATTTGGGGGAGGTCCTGGGCCTTCCTCCATGTATCTGGGCTGAAATAGTATTGCTCCATAGGGAATGAGCTCCTGAAATCCATTTGTGCAATACAGATAAATATTGGTTCCTCCGTTAGAGTTTTCATAGACTTTTCAGTCCTCCTATCAGGTACCCACATTCAGAAGGTTTGGTTCAGTCCAGTGCTGGTTCCTCAGTTTTACGACTGGGGTCCCTGTGTTCTTACTAGGTCAGATCAGTTGGTTCTGTAGGTTTCTACAGCATGGACTCCTTTGCTCATCCCTCCTCCTTCTCAACAGCTGGATTCCAGTTGTATGGCTCAGTGCTTATTTCTGGGTACCTGCTTCTGCTTCCATCAGCTACTGGATGAAGGCTCTAGGATGACACTTAAGGTAGTCATCAATCTCATTATAGGGAAAGGGCATCAAAGGCAGCCTCTCCACTATAGTTTAGATTCTTGGGGTCATCTTTGTGGATCTCTGAATATTTCGCTAGTGCCAGATTTCTCTTTATACCTATACTGGCTCCCTCTATTATGGTATCTCTTTTTTCTTGCTCTCCTCTATTTCTACCCTGTCTCAGTCTTCCTGATACCTCTTGTTCTCCTCCCTTCCCCCTTCTCCCCTTCTCTTTTTTCTACCTGCCTCCCCTATTACCACCGTGCTCCCAGTTTGGTCAGGAATTCTTGTCCCTTTGTCCTCCTCTGGGGGACCATATATGTTTCTCTTAGGGTCCTCCTTGTTTCCTAGCTTATCTGTTGGTGTGGATTGTGGGCTGGTTGTAAAGGGAAGCTTTTTCCTTGAGAGAAGCCTTCCCGCCAGCCTGATATCTCCCATAACATCGGCTACCATCAATAGCTGGTAGTCCTTTGCTCTATGTCTAATATCCATATATGAGTGAGTACATGCCATGCTTGTCTTTTTGTGAGTGGGTTACCTCACTCACAAAGGTTTTTTTCTAGTTCCATCCATTTGCCTGCAAATTTCAAGATTTCATTGTTTTCTTCCACTGGGTAATACTCAATTGTGTTAATGTACCGTATTTTCTCTATCCGTTCTTCAGGTTCTGGCTATTACAAACAATGCTGCTATGAACTTAGTTAAACATATGTCATTGTTGTATGAATGTGCATTCTTTGGGTATATGTCCAACAGTGAAATTGCTGGTTCATGAGGTAGACTGATTCCTGTTTTCCTGAGAAACTGTCATGCTGATTTCCAACATGGCTGCACAAGTTGGCACTGCCACCAGCAGTGGGGAAGTGTTGCCCTTTCTCCATTTCCTCTCCAGCAAGGCTCTCATTGGTATTTTTATTTTAACCATTCTGACTGATGTAAAATGGTATCTCAGAGTTGTTTTGAGATGCATTTCCCTGATGGATAAGGATGTTGAATACTTTCTTAAGTGTCTTTCAGCCATTTTAGATTCCTCTATTGAGAATTTCCTATTTAGTTCTGAACCCCATTTTTTAATTGAATTATTTGTTTAGGTGACCAGCTTCTTGAGTTCTTTGTATTTTGGAAATCAAACCTCTGTCAGATGTGGAATTGATGAAGATCCTTTTCCATTCTTTGGACTGCCATTTTGTCTTGTTAACTGTGTCTTTTGCTTTATAGAAGATTCTCAGTTTCAGGGGGTCCCATTAATTGTCAGTCTCAGTGTCTGTGCTGCTGGAATTATGTTCATGAAGTGATCTCCTGTACCAATTCATTCATGGGTACCGCCCACTTTTTCTTCTAAGAGGCTAAGTGTGGCTGGATTTATTTTGAGGTGTTCGATTCATTTGGACTTAAGATTTGTGCATGATGATTATATGGAACTACCTGTAATCTATATGTCAGCATTCAGTTGTTCTAGCACCATTTGTTGAAGATGCTTTCTTTTTTCCATTGTCTAGTTTTAGCTTCTTTGTAAAAAATCAGGTGTTCATAGGTGTGTGGGTTGATATCAGGGTCTTCAATTTGATTCCATTGGTCCACCTGTCTGTTTTTGTGCCAATACCAAACTATTTTCATTACTATAGTTCTATAGTAGAGCTTGAAGTCAGGGATGGTGTTGTTCCTGGAAGTTCCTTTATTGTACAGGGTTGTTATAAAGGATACCAGAAAAATGAAAAGATCTCCCATGTTCTTGGGTAGGTAGGATCAACATAGTAAAAATGGAAATCTTACCAAAAACAATCTACAGATTCAAAGCAATCCCTATCAAAATACCTGCACAATTCTACATAGACCTTGAAAGAACAATACTCAACTTTATATGGAAAAACAAAATCCCCAGGATATGCAAAATAACCCTATTGCAGCACTCTTAAAATATTCAGGGATATAGTCCACTGCATTTTGTGCCTGATGGATGCTTTATCATTACAGGGATATGTCACATCTTGTTTCTCTAGTAATCCATTGTTAGTCAGTTGAGCTGTTTTTACATTTCTGTTCTTATAGAACCCAAGGCTAAAATCTGACATCAATCAAGGTTACTTTCTTGTAAGGCATCAGTAGTTATCATCTATGTTTTCACATAGTCTTCTTTTTGTGCATATTCATATTGCATTTGTGATCATCTGTATGACCCCATTTTTCCTCTCTTTTTTAAATTTAAGTTAGAATCTTGCTTTAAATGTCAATTCCAGTTCTCTCTTCCTCCCCTCCTCCTCTACTTCCCACCAACCCACTATCACATCCCCTTTCTGCTCCTCAGGGAGGGTGGGGCCTTCCAAAGTCTATCACATTATTTGGAGCAGGGCCTCGGCCCTTACCCATGTGTCTAGGCTGAAAGAGTATCCCTCTATGTCGAATGGGCTCCCAAAGTCCAATCGTACACTAGGGATAAATACTGATCTACTACCAGAGGCCCCATAGGCTGCCCAGGCCTCCTAACTGACACCCACGTTCAGAGGTCTGGGTAGGGTCCTATGCTGTTTTCCCAGCTGTTAGTCTGGGGTCCATGAGCTCCCCCTTGTTCAGGTCAGCTGTTTCTGTGGGTTTCTCCAGCCTGGTCTTGACCCCTTTTACTCATCACTCCTCCCTTTCTGCAACTGGATTCCAGGAGTTTGGCTCATTGCTTACTGTGAATCTCTGCTTTTGCTTCCATCAGCTACTGGATGAATGTTCTAGAATGGCATATTAGGTAGTCATCAATCTTATTATAGGGGAAGAGCATTTAAGGTAGCCTCTCCATTATTGATTAGATTCTAAGTTGGGTCCATCCTTGTAGATCTCCAAATTTTAAATTTGCAAATATAGTCCCATGCTGAGAAACTGAAAGTTACGGCTTCAATATATAAAGGATCGAGGGCTGCTTTCTATTTTTTCTTAGAATTGTTCTCTGTAACATGAAAAATAAATGACCCAGAGGCAGATATTGGGGTTCAAACTTCAAACTGAATAACAGAAAAGCATACTAGCTGGCCACTTGCTTCTTACCTCTATCTCAAGCTGAATGGGGTGATCCTATCTCCACAAGCTCTCATCAAACTTCAGATTGTGCAACCTTTCCTAAGGGTGACTGGAGAATGAATGCCTCTTACCGAATACTGAAGACCCTTCTTCTATATTTTATACCCCTCTAGTGCTGGGATTAAAAGTGTGTGATCTGTTATTCTTTTAGACTGATTCAATCGCATGTATCCCTTGGTGTCCTTGAACTCAAAGAGATCGGTCTTTCTCTTAATCCTGACTCCTAGGATTAAAGATGAGTACTGCCACCTTCTAGCTTCTGGCTGCTCGGATTAAAGGTGTGTGTCTGGATTCCATGACTTGTGGCTGACTTTGCTTTCTGAATCCTCAGGCAAGCTTTAATAAATCATAAATAATATATCACCACAGTTCTCTATCAAATAAACTACCTACTTTACTCACACATTGCATTTATCATTGTCTTTCACATCTGCCAAAGCATATGCTGAGTTAAGTTAGCTTTGTCCATTTTTGAGCAATAACATATTCTTAGTGCCTAGAACTGTGCCCAGAACACAATGGGCCCTTAACAGAGACAGATACACCTTGATGAATATTTTCTCTTCATCCTAGGAGCTGCTGAAAACTGGGATTTCCTAGAGTATGCAAACAAACTCTCTCCCTCATGAGCCAGGCCTTTCATCATGATTGAGAATTGCATCTCCTACTGACTAGGCTGTGATTCTTTTCTCATTAAATAGCAAGAGTAGTGTTTGCTTTATATGAAATTACTCATTGTAAGTCCAATGCTAAAAGAAGAAAATCAATGCCCAGTGAATAAATTCTTTTTAATGTGAGTCATGTTAACAAAATTGGAGATTTATGATCCAAGCACCTACCCTCCCTGCTTTGATATTGGGCTTCTGATGATAATTTGATTCATTTGTCTCTTACCAATGTAGAAGGACTGCTGAGATGTGGAACTTTCTGGCACAGTGTAAAAAGTATTAGAGAAAATGCACTCTAGGCCCTAATTTGTGCCTAATTCTGGTGCAATTTAGATATACTACTTACCCTCTGAAGGACTGGCTTTTCTCATACACAAAATGGGACGGTGGTATAATGTTTTTCAGTGTCCTCAATCTTATTGGATGCCACCATCATTTGCCTTGGGACCAAATCTTTAAAGTAATCTACATTTCTTTCTTTAATTCCCCATTTGGATCATATCCATGAATAAATTCTGCCTTGCCATGCGCATTCTATCTTTTCGTTCTCTTTTCTATGTACTCACTGTTTATATTGACTTTACTTTGGTATGACCTAATTTCATCTCTAGCATAGACTACTGGTGTTATATATAGTCTATGCACCCATCCAAGATATTTTTAAATGTTGTGCTTACTAGTTTTATGTCAACTTGACACAAACTAGAGTTATCTGAAAGGATGGAACTTCAATTGATAAAAAGACTCCTTGGTATCTAGCTGTAGGGCATCTTTAAAATTCAGGGATTGATAGAGTGGGCCCAGCCCATTGTGGGTGATGTGATTCCTGGGCTGGTAGTCCTGGGTTCTATAATAAAGCAGGCCAAGGAAGCCATGATGAGAAAGCCAGTAAGCAACACCCATCCATAGCTTTTATGTATCAGCTCCTGCCTTCAGTTTCTAGCCCTCCTTGAGTTTCTGTTCTGACTTCCTTCAGTGATGACTATAATGTTGAAGTGTAAGCCAAATAATTCCTTTCTTCCCGAAGTTGTTTTGGTTGTGATAATTTCATTGGAGCAATAGTAACCCTAACTATGATGAAGATCATGTCCAGGATTATCAAGATGGCTTAATGGGTAATGAAACCTCCAATACAATACTGAATACCTGAGTTTAATTGCTACAATGTACAAAGAAAAGCTGAAAGTCAGGACAAACTCCACCAAGGTTTCCTCCCATATTCAGATGCATATGTTCGAATGGGCATACACATATGCACACTCACAATTAATATATACATTTTAAATTAGCATATCCAACAGTCTCATTGTTCAGTTTGAAGCAAATCACATTATTTGTGGGAAAACTACATATCCTATAGTCTTACAATTCTTATGTCCTGATCCATAATGTTCTAGCTTCATGCCCTGCCCTGCTACTCCCTCGTATTCCAACTCTTAATATACTCTTCAAACTAGGATCTTACATGCTTAAGTTCCTGGTCTTCACCTATCTACAACTATCTACTGTTGTGGAATATTTAACTATGCAAAGATATATTACATTTGCTTATGCTGTGGAATGCTACTTTAAGTATGTGCAAGTGTTGTTGCATTTGTTTCTGTTACATTTGTTTAATTGTATAAAGAGGTGTTACATTTGGTTTTACTGCATTTGTTTAATTATGAAAAGAATTGCTGCGGTTTTACCTTGCCTGTCTAAGGCAACCTAGATGCCCCTCAACCGAAGAGTGGATAGAGAAAATGTGGTACATTTACATTTTTCAGCAGAAAAAAAAACAATGGAGTACTATTCAGCAGAAAAAAAAACAATGGAATCCTGAGATTTGCAGGCAAATGTATGACACTAGAAGAAACCATCCTGAGTGAGGCAACCCAGTCACAAAAAGAGAAACATGACATGTACTCTCTCATATATGGATTTTAGACATAGATCTGGGGAGTGCCAGCCTACAATCCTATGGCCAGAGAGTCTGGGAAACAGAAACTTCATTTAGTGGCTGATCGAAGAAGAGGCAGACTCCCTTGGTTAAGTACTGAGCTGAACTCAAGAAAGCCAGTAACAGAGAGGGAGGACTGGTGATCAAAGGGATTAAGACTGGGCTGGTTTAACCCCCAGAAACAGCTGACCAGACAAAGGTTAACTCTTGAATCCCAGGCATCAGCCTGGGAAGCCAGCATGGGACTGATCAAGACCCCCTGAATCTGGGTGTCAGTAAGGAGGCCTAGGTAATCTATTGAGCCTTGGGCAGCAGATCAGTACCCATCCCAAGTATACACACGGACTTTGGACTCCCATAGAACAATGTGAGGAGCACTCTCACCCTGAACTCTTGGGGAAGGGTCTAGACCCTGCCCTATATGAAATGACAGACTATGGACACCCCCATGGAGGGCCTCACCCTCCCTGGGCGAATGAGGGGGTAACGGGGGGGGCTGGGGGGAGGGCACGGGAGGAGGGGAGGGAATGGGAGAGGGACCTGGAACTGACTTGTGAAGCAACCTCATTTCTAATCTAAATTTAAACTGGAAAATAAAATATAAAAAAAAATTAAAAAAAGATATTTACTTCGATCACAATTTGAGAGGCTCGTAGTCCAATATCATATAGATGCATTGACTTTCTCATTGGTGTTTACTCTGTGACTACGCAACATTATGGAAGCTGGCATCAAAATGGAAACATTCATGAGAGGGAGAGATTACATCATGGAAAGCAGCCAAAGAGAAAATTATGAGGAGCTAGCCTTGTTCTTTTTATAACAACTTGCATTAAAAAAAACTAACTTGCTGGATGGTGGTGACTCATGCCTTTAATAAGCCCAGCACTTGGGAGGCAGAGGCAGGTGGATCTCTGTGAGTTCAAGTCTAGTCTACAAAGCTACACAGAAAAACCCTGACTCGAAAAATAAAGAAAAAAAACTAACTCAGGGTTTCATGAGAACTACCTTATACCCTACTGAGGTTAAGGTCTCCAGTGATTCCCACTATGCTATACCTCTTAAAGGAAGTATGGATTTTTTATTCCTATCCGAACTCATTTTTTAATTATATATCAATAAAATGCTGGGTAATAGAGTATATGCTTTCTGTGGTGATTCATTTTCCATTCTTTCTCCAGAAACAGTCTCTCTCTCTCTCTCTCTCTCTCTCTCTCTCTCTCTCTCTCTCTCTCTCTCTCTCTCTCTCTGTGTGTGTGTGTGTGTGTGCGCGCGCGTGTGTGTGTGTGTGTGTGTGTGTGCTTGTGTACTACCTGCTTGAGGAGAATATTCTTATCATTCCATATCAAATTAGGACTAAATTAAATACCGAATATGTTTATGGCATAGAAATATAATCATTTTCCTTTGCATTCAGTATCACTATTTCTTGTCTCACATTCTTGGCTAACCTGATTAACTTTGAATGTGTTGAGTAGCTTGTTTTCTGAACTATCAAGAAACTCCAAAACTGATACTGCATTTTTAAAAGTTTTGCTTCATTTAAATGCTTCAGCTTGCCTACAGGAATGCAAAAGCTTGATACTAGCAAAGATTTGTAGAAGAAATCTCCAAGTAGTATCTAGCAATGGACAAGTAATTTTTTAGAACTTCATTTCCAATAGTTTCCTCAAATGAAATTCCCACACAGGGAAATAATGAACATACTGCGTCTTCTGACAATCATAACTTGTAGAATAAGACCCTTTCTCTAGAAGACATGGTTCAACTCCAGAATTTCTGACTTACTTGACTTCCACAAACATCCATCTACAACTCATATTTTATGCCTTTGCTCCATCTGTCCTGAGTGTGCTCTCCTTGTTTCTTGTCTTAACAAACTTTAACAGTTGATTGATCCTTCACACAAGATAATCTTTTGTGAGACTTTCCCAGACTTTCAGGATGCTGAAGAGCTTCTTCCCTTGCAATAAAATGGCACTGAGTTCAGAATTGTTTTAAAATCAACTTTCACACTAGTTTTGATCATCAAACCTACCATATTTCAAGTTCTTCAAGGGACATCACCCTGTCTTACTCAACCTTTTGTCTTATCCCAACTCCTGATCTCACCTATATTTGAATTGGTTGTAGTGTAATTACTTAACAAATGAGGAACTTTTAATAAATGTGGGACAAACTGAAGGATACTAGGTGACAGGCAATAGAAACAGGAATATAGGACAAAATGAATCAAATTTATCAGTAGATCTTTGAATAGGCCCTCTGTAGGCTAATCTTGGTGGTCAGCTTAAACATATCTGAGCATGCTTGTGAGAATTTGATTGATTGAATTGTTGAGCCACACCCTCTTGTGAAAGCCTGAATAAAAGAATATAGAAGAAGGAAGCTTTTTGTGTTTTGTGTGCTTGCCTTCATTCTCTTTGCCGAAATTGTCTATTCTGTCCTGAAGAATTCCTTCACTAGTTTTATAACCCACCTCTTTGGGATTTCCACGTAGAAGACCAGCTGAGACATCCAGCTTTGTGGACTTAACAACTACCAGGTTCTTGGTCCGTCTGTCGGGAGACAGCCATTATTGGAGAAGCTGGATCACCACCTATAAGACACTCTACTAAATTCCTATTTAATATCTATTCCTTCCGTTGTTTCTGTTCCTCTAGTGAACCCTGACTAATACACCCTATAATATGGAAATCTAGTCCCTCCAGTAGGTAACAAGAGTCAAATATTCACAAGCTGTAAAAGTACTCTGCCAGTCACCACTAAATTATTCCTTCACCTAGGCATTGGGATAAATGATCAAATTCCATACATGCCTTATTTCTTATCATTCAGATTCCTATTTGCATTTTCCCTTTTAGGCCACAGTTATTGGTTCTCTACAAATAGAACAAATCAGCCTGAACATGGTTGGAAATGCTATATTTTGGCTGCTTCCGGTGGATAAACCAGTCTGGATCCTTTCTTGCTATATACTGAGATCATTGCTGTGGATGTAGAATCAGTACTGAGGTGAAGATCCCTGAGAAGCTGGATATAGCAGAAAGATAATGGCCCCCTCAGTTCTGTGGCACCCTCTTCCCAGGATCATAAAATACTCAGTGATACTGAATATGGAAACATTGATTCTACCTACTCATGATGATCAAAGTCAATTAGACTTACAAATATTGTCACTCTATTTGTTGTACCTAAACTTCCCAAGAGGCAGCTGTAGCTTTTAGTAGGAATCTTACAGTGTCCCCTAGTGGAAGAATTCACTCTAGAACAACCACAACCTCTACAGAGGCTGAGATGAATGTTTTCAAGCTATGATGTCTGATACCACTTCTAATTCCACCATTTCTACACAGATCTGTACATTCTACTTATTAGAGATAAACTACCACATAATAACATTTGGCTCAATACATATGTTCTGTCTTGAAGAGCAAAAGCCTTCAATCACAGGCACCTCCAGCATATTACCTTGTGTGCTCATCTGCTTTGTTTTTTTCAGAGAGAGAGTCATGCTGACACTCCATTAGCCTGGTATCTTCTTGTAAACGTGGCATGTTGTAGAGCCAGTGGTTCTACGTTTCTGTGCACTCATCATTATGATTCTTTCTCAGTTAAGTGGACCCATTAATACAAGGGGTATTATGCAGAACCTCATAGTGGTCAATCAGAATTTCTTTGAAAAATCAGATTATGGAGTTGGCTAATGCATTATAGACAGAAAATTGCAAATCCATATCCTTGATTCAAATAAATTCTTGTTATAATAAATCACTGTCCATTCAGAGGCAGGGCACAATTAAGCATTAAGTGGCTAGCTTGTCTCTTCAAGGACATTTTGAAAGTCTGGCACTAATCTCTGGTAAGAAAAGATGAGTAAGTGATTCATTCAAAGTGTGAAACTATAGCAGCTAATCAGTATTGATAAAAGGAAACCTACTTCCTTGATCTAGTACATAGCCTTTATCTCTGATACCATGATTACTCAATTAATAGGTGAAGAACAAAAGCTCAAGAAGCTGACTGAACTCTATGGAACATGCTGAACTACTGACCTGTTCTTGATTGCTTATTCTGTGAATAGTCTCTCACAAACATTACTGTGAGGTGTGCAGATCCTTGCTCTGTACAACTTACAACAAAAGTGAAGAAATGTCAATCCATGTACGTTTTGTTTGGCCTCCCAATACTGCTTTTCTCGGCACCTTGACTAAAAAGTTAAATTATTGCTCACTTTCCTATATGTCCATATGTATGACTCTAAGTTCATATGCTTTCACTTATTCCATTACCTTTGTATGGGATGTAGTACCGCTGTTGGCTCATATTAACACATTAATTTGACTCCTTTTTCTGTTGTATGGTCAGGTGGAATTTCCTATGAGGACACTGACATGAGCTGAAAGAGAGAGGCTTTAATGCAAATAAGAGAATTGGTCCATTAGTTCATGTAACTTATTCAAGTCCTCTAGACAAACTTAGATCTAGTTCCAACTATGCTACTTTTGTTGTAGTAAAAACTGCTGATGTGGCCAACCTATACCATGACCTGGTAAGTCTGATGGAACCCAGTTTACATATAGAAAGTCTGCTAGCCTAGATAACTGATTCTTCTTAATGAGTATTCTCTACCAGAGTCTAATAGCATGTCTGGAACTTAGTTTTTAATTTTTTCACTTTAAAAATTTATATTTATACTTTGGCATTTGAATCTATTTAGATTGATAAAATGAAAGCTTTTGTGTAATTGTGAACTATATGCATACCATAATCACTTGCAAATACACTTATCTGTCACATATTTTTGTACAGTTAAGAACACTGTTTTGCACAGCATACCAAAGCCTATAGGATACAATGTCAGCAGTCCTAAGAGAGAAGTATATAACTAATTACCAACATTAAGAAATCAGGAGATGGGTAGTTTATTGATACATCTTTAACAAAATATGTTCCATGCTGTTTATAGCAGCCCATATCTGCAATCTCAACATCTGAGAGAAAAGGAAGTAGAATCATGTACTCAAAGCATGACTGGATACATAACAATTGTTATGGGCTGTATATGCGTATGAGCCCAGAAGACAACTCTAGATGTCTGTCATTCCTCAGGTACTATTCACTTGGTGTTTGTTGCTGTTGTTGTTTTCTGTTTGTGAGACTGGACTCACTGGCCAGCAACCTGTTAGGTAGGCTAGAATTGTTGGTAAAAAATGTGCCGAAAGGATCTGCCTGTCTCTGTCTCCCTAGGATTAAAAAGTATTCACCACTATTCCTAGCTTTTTCTTTTAATGTGGTTTCTGAGGAGTGAATGCAGGTCCTCATGCTTGAAATACAAGCACTTTCCAACTGAGCTATCCTCCCAATTGCAGAAGATTGTTTTTCTATGGTATTTCACTATAGCACTGTACTAAAATTTGGGTTCTTCTTACCATCATAAAACGTTTTTATCATCAGTGTTTTCAACTTTGTCCATATTGACTTAATTCTATTTTAAAATATTTTGTTTTATTTTTGCAGTTTTGAACATACATGAATTTTACTGGCTCTTACCCCTATTCCCCTATCTTGTCTCCCCTCTTTCACCTGCTGAAAACCTTCTTCCAAATGAGTCCCCTTCCTACTTTCCTGTCTTATGTGTGTATATGTAAGATCCACTTGGTTTAAACATTTTGCCTGTATCAGCATGGAAGGCAAGTCATTACAGGAGCATGGGCAACTTGTCAGCAGTTATAACACTGAAGAAAGGGACATGCCTCCCCTCACGGACACATGGTCATTCCATGATGAAATGTTAATGGGGCCAGTCTTCTTCAGATGACCACAGATGCAGTGAGCTCACAAATACATCAGTCATGTCATGTGTGTTCAAGTGACAGAATTTTGTAGCAATTCTCCTCAACAACTGACTGATTACAAGAGTCAGTATTTAGCTTTTTATCAGAATTTATAACCATATTCATACTACTGTCACACATTATACATTCAGTGGAAAGAAGTGTTTTTAGAAGAAGAAAATGATTGAAAATGTGATGCAGTAAATATTGTACTATAAACTTTATCACTTTATTATAGCTAACCTATTTCAGCACTGCCACTTTGTTTTTCTCATTACAAAAGATTAAAGGAAAAGAAACATAATCAATGCAGAATAATTTTATATGAATTAAAATTATATTATTTCTGCATTTCATATAAATTTCATAAATCATATGATTTGTCATTTCACATATAATGTTGTTTAACTAATGATTAACCTTTAAATTATACTGACTTCATTTGTAGATTTGTATTGTTAAATTGTCACATGGTCAGTGATATGACTGTGCTTTCCATGTTACATGGCAATCATAAAACATTTGTATAAATTTAATACAGATGCATTTTCTTCATTTTAATCAGAAAAATCACCATTTAACATTTCATTAAACATGTATCTATCAGTCATTTCACCCTAGACCAAACTCTCAAAATGTACAAAGAAGTTTTAAGTGGGTGATTATGAGAAAACTTAAGAATACAACAATAAGCACATAGTAAAAAAGAACTTTGCCCCATAAGAATGAAGATAGTTTAACTTTTACTTTGAATAATCATGGTTATATACCTACATCCTGCTCATACAAAATACATCTTATTTTTATTTGAAGTAATGTACTTTGAGTACTACATAAAACAAATAATTATATAATAATGGGTAACATAATGTCTCAACATATATATGTTATACATAGAACATATATATTGTATGTGTATATATGTCCACATACAATATATTGTATAGTGTTAAAATCAGGATAAGATGCCCATTATTATTTACTTATTTATTTGGTGGGGATGAGCCTATGTATCAAAGAGCATGTGTGAAAAATGACTTGAGGGGATTGGTTCTCTTTTTCCACCATGTGGGTCCCAGAGATTGAACTCAAGGCTTTAGGCTTAGCAGCAATCATCTTTACTCACTAATCTATCTCACCAGCCCAAGATAAAAACTTTTAAAGTTTTTATCCCAGTTTTTTAAATGTACATACTTTGCTGTTGCTGATAGAGTAACAACACACCAGCATTTCTTTCTCTTAACTGTAACTGTATACTGATCAAGATTTTTTTCTATCACTCCTTAGTTCCTGAAGTTTTTTAATAATGGAATATACTTCTCTGCTACATATAATATAGATTTGGTCCCAAATATTTTGGTTTGGTTCATCAGTGACTTTATATATATACATTTGCTTCTATTACAAATACCTCTAGATCCTAGGAATCTACCAAGTTATCTGTCCCATGCATTAATGTCACTTTGTGGTACAGACGCATATAAAGATGTGAACAACTTATAGGCAAAAAGTCAAATAATCCAATTTTACTTTTCCTTTGTGTGTTGTGATGCTCATGATTGTAGCATGAATAATAAAAACACAGAGACAGATATTGGGGTACTAGCTGAAGATCTGAAAAGAAAAGCAGCCAAGCTACAGAGAGTTCTTACCTCTACCAAGGCTGGGGAGATCCTGTTCTCAACATGGGTGGCTGAAGTCTAACTCCCAGGTCCGAGATCCTTCTCCTGTCTTATATCCCTCTCTAGTGCTCGGAATAAAGGCCTGTACCACCGATGCTGAACTTCTATAGCTAACTAATATGGCTGCTGGGATTAAAGGTGTATACCACCTTAATCAAACTGGATTTGCTTTTTCTTGATGGTTAATAATATTGATCCTTACCACTTTGCATGTTTTTCTTATAGAAACAATTAAGGTCATTTGCTCACTTTTAAATTGATTATTTGGGAGTGTAGAAAATAGCTCAGCAAGGTAAGTTACTTGCAGTCTAGCTAAATGACCTCAGTTCAGTTTGCAGAATTCATGTAGTGGAAAGAGAGAGCCAACTGCTAAAAGTTTTCCTCTGATCTATACACACATTACAATGACCACCATCATCTGAGGTGATACATTGTTTATGATCTAATAAAGCTTGCCTGGATATCAGAATGCAAAGCTAGCTGTAACCACAGAGGCCAGGCCTTGGTGGTACACAAAATTTACAAAGAATTCAAGAAGCAAGTCTCCAAAACACCAAATGATCCAATTAAAAATTGGGGTACAGAACTAAATAGAGAATTCTCAATAGGAGTGTAAAAATGGTGATAGACACCTAAAAGTGCTCAACATTCTTAGGCATCAGGGAAATGCAAATCAAAACAACTCTGAGATACCATCTTATTCCTGTCTGAATGGCTAAAATCAAAAAACTAATGACAGTTTGCACTGGATTGGATGTGGAGAAAGGGGAACACTCTTACACTGCTGGTGGGAATGCCAACTCATACAGTCACTTTGGAAATAAGTATAGAGATTCCTCAGGAAAATGGGAATCAGTCTACCAGCAATTCTACTCTTAGGCATATACACAAAAGATGCACATTTATACAAGGACATCTGCTCCACTATGTTCATAGCAGCAGTATTTGTGATAACTAGGACCTGGAAGCAACTAGATGCCCCTCAACTGGAGAATGGACAGAGAAAATTTGGTATATTTACACAATGGAGTAATACTCAGCAGAAAAACAATGTAGTCTTGAAATTTGCAGGCAAATGGATGGCACAAGAAGATGCCATACTGAGTGAGGTAACCCAGTCACAATAAGACAGACATGGTATGTACTCACTCATATATGGATTTTAGACATGGATCAGGGAAGTACCAACCGACAATCCCACTGCCAGAGAGTCTGGAAAACACGGAGAATCCTAAGAGAGATATGCATGGTACTCCAGAGAAGAGGAATGGGACAGGATCTCCTAAGTGGACTGGAAGCATGGGGAAAGGGATTGGAAGCAGGGTAAAAGAGAGGTGGAGTAAAGGAGGTGAGAGGAGGACATGGGGGAGCAGGAAGGTTGAGTCAGGGGAAGAATAGAGGAGAGCAGGATGATAGATACCATAATAGAGGGAGTCATTATAAGTTTGAGGAGGCATCTGGCACTAGTGAGATTTCCAGAGATCTATAAGGATGACACCAACTGGCAAACTAACCAATAGTGGAGAGGCTACCTTAAATTCCCTTGCCAGATAATGAGTTTGAGGACTACCTTATATGCAATCCTAGAGTCTCCATTCAGTGGCTGATGGAAGCAGAGGAAGTTAACCACAGCTAACCACTGAACAGAACTCCTGGAAACCAATTGCAGAGAGGGAGGAGTGATGAGCAAAGGGGTCAAGACCAAGCTGGTGAAACCCACAGAGACAGCTGGCCTGAACAAAGGGAAGAGCTCTTGGACCCCAAATGATGGCTGAGAGGCCAGCATGGGATTGATCCAGATCCCCTAAATTTGGGTGTCAGCAAGGAGGCCTCAGCAATCTACCGGGTCTTGGGAAGTAGATCAGTATTAATCCCTGGTATACAAATGGACTTTGGGAGCCCATTTCACATCAAGGGATGCTCTCTCAGCCTGGACACTTGGGGGAGAGCCTAGGCCCTGCCCTGGATGATATGAATCTTTGGAGATCCCTCAGGAAGGGCCTCACCCTCCCTGGGGAGTGGAGTGGGGACTGGGTGGGAGGTTGCGGAGGTTGGTGGGAAGCAGGGAATGAGGGGAGGGATAGGGAACTGGAATTGACATGTGAAGCAAGCTTGTCTCTAATTTAAACTAAAAAAAGGAAGAAAAAAAAGCAAATCAAAATCATTGTTTACTCTCGCCTCATCAAAGTTAGAAAGGGTGTTATTTTAAAATACAGCAACAATCTCTGATGAGAATGCAGAGAAGAAAACACCCTTAAGCACTGCTGGTGGGAATGTAAATTGGTACAACCATTACTGATAGTAGTATGGATTTTCTGTAAAAGATTCAAAGTGGAATACCATATGATCCAGCAACCCTACTCCTGAATATATATCCAGAGGAAATAAATCAGAATGCCAAACACATATTTGAATTCCCATGTTTATTGCAACAATAGTTGCAGTAGAACAGATATGGAATCAACCTAAATGTTCATTAACACATGAGTGAACTAAAATTACAATGTATACACATAGTGAAAGATTATTCAGCTGGATAAACAATAAAATCCTGTGATTTGAGACAACATTGGTAAATTTGGAGGACATTATACAAAGATTTAAAAAATTCATGGAGAAACAAATGCTGCATAACCCTTTCATATGTGGAATATAGAGCAAAATAATGGCTATCAGAGGCTGGTAAATGTAGGTGACAATAGGGGAATAAGGGAAGGTTTGTCAGTGGATATTATTTACAGTTAAAAAGGAAGAATACATTCTGGTGTGGGTTAATACAGTAGAATAATTATAGTTAATAATAATGCTTGTTTCAAAATAGATAAAATAGAAGATGCTAAATGGTTTTGGCACGTGGAACTGATATTAAAATCGACAGATATTACTAATTGTTCTGAACTGTTACTCACAATACATATATATAGTGAAACATTACATTGTATCCCATAAACATGTCTAATTATTTCATCAAATAAAACATTTAAAACGATTGCACTCTCTCTAAGTTGAAACATTTCAAAGTTGCCTTATGAATACCTCATAAAAATCAGGCAGTATATGAATTTTCAAAATCCTAGAAAACTACCAAGCACTGTTCTAATTTCTTAGTATTGGGCTAGTTGATATGCAATAATATGCACTTTAGATGGCATACTGACATACTTAATTTTTTACCAATACTTTCAAATTACATTTTATATCCTTTGGAACTAATTAATCTATAATTTTTGCCACGTCTTTACTAGAGAGTCAATTAAATTTATGCTATTGACATAGTGGTTCATCATGAGACCAGATAAAAATTCTACACTGTCACAGTCTCTTTGGACTATATTATATTAAAACCTGAACGAAGACCATGAATATAAAATGAATAATCCACTCAATAAATTAGAAATGAAACTGAAAAGGTAATTTTCAAATGAAGAAGCACCAATGGTCAATAAATACACGAAAAATGTTCAATATACTTTAATCCACCAGGAAAAACAAATCAAACAACATTGATTTATCATCTAATTTCAGTAAGAATGGCTATTATCAAGAAAGCAAACAACAAATGCTGGCAAATATTCAGAGACTGGGAAAGAATCTTATTCTTAGCTAGTGGAAACATAAATTACACCAGTCACTCTAGAAATTGGTAAAATATTTCCTCAAACTAAAAATAAAGCTTCCATATGATATGGTATAATACTATTGGGTATAAACAAAAAAATCAAGATCAGCATTAAATACAGATTCTATTAACACCATAATACCTACATTATATTATCAGCCTAGGATTTACAAAAGGTGGTATACATATGAATATGTGTGTACATCAGAGTTTTATTCAACAGGAAATAAGAATGAAATTGTGACAATTATAAGAATATAGATGGACCCGGATGTATGTCATTGTGTGAAATAAGTTAGTCTCACAAAGGCAAACATCATGCATTTTCTCTCCTCTGTGCAATCTAAAATGGGAAGGACATGAAAATCAAAAGGGAACTACATATATGTGTGGAAAAGAAGGGCCAAACAGGGAGGGGAATAAGTAAGAGTATTGATGTGACCAAAGTACACTATATGCTTTTTTAGAAATTTTAAAATGAAACATTATTTTGTACAATTAACACACAAGGGGCATGAATTTATATTTCTACTCACCCTGATGGGAATGTAGTTCATAAATACAACATTGCCTAGTGTGCACAAGAACCTGTGTACCAGGCATTCTTTTCCTCAAGCAGCCTGAGTCCCACTGCTGTCTCAGCCCCCAAATAACACAGGAGACATTATATTAATTAAGAAGCTGTTGGCCATTTGCTGTGGTTTCTCTTTGGCTAGCTCTGACCTAATTATTAACCTGTAACTACTAATATGGATTATAATAAGTTCTTATCTTACCAAGCACTCAGCCTCATGTGTCCTCTCTTCACAGGATCACATGGCAACTCTCTAATCTTGACTATATTTCCCAGAATCTTCCTGGACTTCTAGTCCCACATATCTTGCTTCCCTATTGGCCAAAAGTGCTTTATTTATCAACCAATCAGATAAACATATACACAGAAGGAATTCCCCCATAATCTCCACTTTTATATCTAACTAAAAAGAAAGGTTTTAACTTTAACATAGTAAAATATATAACAAAGCAGTTATTAAGCAAGAACTATAAATACAATATTTAGTCCATTAACATTTAGTAAGATTTAAAGAAAGTATCATCTACCCTATCTTTGTGAGTCTAAATACTTATACATAACTTATCTTTTATCATAAGCAAGGAAAACTATAATTATAACTATCTGTCTTCAACTCCATCTAAGATCACTGAAGGATAATATTTAATCACTAAAATTGACAGAGACATCTCGTTACCTGGACAGTCAACCGAAATTCCTCTGAAACGTTGGGACATCCATCTTTAGCCCATAGGCCACAGTGTGTCTGGCAAACTTCTTAGCAAAGCAGTAAATTTTAAACTGTCCATCTGCATTGGCAGTTTGTCAGTCATTTTTCTGTGTCCCGCAAAATGTCTGGCAGACTCTTCCATGAAGCACAAACCCTTTAAGACTGTCCATCTTGTTTTGTAAGTTTAGCAGTCACTTTCCTGTGGGTCCTGCATGTCCGGTTTATACAGCAACAGTCAAACAACACAGGCAAGAGTAGTTTCTTGCCCAAATGGCTAATCTCGCCATGTTGAAAGCAAACTCCATAACGAGCTTCTTTGATGCCCATCTTCTTCTCAGACATAATTGGTGCCAGGATTAGTAGTTTCTCACTATCATGAAAATCCTAAAACATTTAAATGCCGTTTTCTGAAGTTCTTTGAAAAATTTGAAGACTATCTATCCATGTCAAATATATCTTGGTATATCTAGAAAACCTAACTAACCTATGTTTTAACTATTATAGGTAACTATCTATAATATGTACTTAATTATACATCACATTTTTAAAAGAGCTGTATAAACAGAATATCTAAACAAGAGAAGAAATATATATATCACAAAATTGATCTTAAATTTGCATCAATAAATGAAAATCCATAACACTACAAAGTATACATTTCTATATCATATTCCCCTTTTTTCCTTTAGAAACTCCATTTAAATGAAAACAAAAATTTATAAACAATATTTGGTAATTTGGGCGTTGTTGATTACAAACTGCTTCCTTCTGGTTGGGGGTGCTGTCCATACCATGGGGATCATGACAAAACATAGAAACCTGATGAAGTCTTTGTTTTTTGTAGCCTGCACAGCTGCATCTTAGATGTTGGATCACCTTGGACACTGTTTCAGGGGGTCTTGCTTCATCAAACCACACTAGTATGGAAGAAATCCATAGTTTTACATTTTCTGTGGAAAAACAAGCAAAAACTCTTTTCCCAAGTAACATGTCCTTATATTTAAATTTGGAAGTCAAAGCATTTTCAAAATATATAAGTTGAATTAATTCAGTAGCATTTCTTTTAACAGTTGTTGCTATTTCCTTAGCAGTCAAACAATTCCAAGACAACACAAAAGCATATAGTATCCAGACTCTCTGCACTTTTCATCTTTACGTGGCTTTTTTATTGCTCTATTTCTTTTGCTTTTATTTATTCATTTTTTCTCTGAGACAGGGTTTCTCTGGGGAAATCTGCCTGCCTCTGTCTGTGGAGTGCTGGAACTAAAGGCTTGTGCCGCCACACCCAGCCATTATCCTGTTTTTGTAGGTAGACATCTCACATACCTGCAGCACTAACCACGTGAAAACTCTATCTACAAACCTGAGTTCAATTCCTAGCACCAGAAAAAAGAACTATTAGAACTTTCTTATTTCTTCACTCATTAGTGATTACCAAAGTTCAAAGAGAGACATAATTTCTCACCTTTATCTGCCTCTTCATGCCTATGAGAAAAAGTCTGATAAATTATTCAAACACTAGTTGCTAGAACAAAAATCACACCAATATCAGAACAAAAGTCATCTAAAGGAAACTTCTTGGGGCACTAATGTCTGCTACAAATGGTGAAGACTGAATGGGGGTGGGATGGGGAAATGTTTGGGCGAATAGGAGGAAGAGAGAATGGGGATTGGTATGTAAAATAAGATTGTGATTTAAATAAAAGTTAAATAAATTCAATCAGCCCAGCCATATGCAGAGGTGTGTGGAGCTATCCATTCGGATGTAGGCAACAAACACACACACACACACACACACACACACACACACACACACATATATATGTATATATATATATATACATATATATAGGACAGTCTTTTGAAAAAATGAGCAGATATTTCACCAAAGAAGATATTTGGGGAGAGATAACGATATTTGAATCTTAACATCATTTATCATCAGAGAAATGGAATTTAAATCACAAAGATACATGGGAGACTGACTAGAATCCAATAATAGGGACCACAGCAGCAGCTTACTGGCAAATAATTCAAGGGTTCTTAGTATTACAGATAAGAATTAGAAAATAGTACAGGGGATGGAGAGCTACCTGTAAGGAGCACAGCAAGATGGATGACCCCAGATGGTATTTTTGGAGTTCAGGAATAAACATGGAACTACTAAAGCAGCTGAAATATGGAGAGTACCTAGAAAAAAGGTGGGGGTGAGAAAATTACATATGGATAGTAGAACAAGTAACTGAAATCCTTGAATTTGAAGATGATGGTATGATTGTGTTTCTATTCAACCATCTGGAAGTGAAGAATCTGGATTCCAAATGATGCATATCAATCTGACTGGGTTTATGAAAGGGAAAAGTGCCAGAGAATTAACCAGAGCACTGATATAAGTGTACAAGAAAACACTAAACCAGAAGAAATAAAACAGTAATAATTTAGGTAAGAAAACATGGTATCTCTGAAAAGGCAAGGTGAAGATAATGGTATAAGGAAATTCAAAAAGACAGCTCCCCTGCAAGGAGGGGCATCCTCCATACCATAGAAAAGAATCTTCCACATCAGGAGAGAGTAAGCAATCCATCTCCCTTGCACCAGCACAGAATTAAAAGCAGGAAGACAAAACACAAGATATACCAGAATATGGAAGAATTTTTAGTACAAGAAGAGGCCACAGAACCCTGAACACTTGGATGCTACCAGAGCCTAAAACACTTTCTCCATATTAAAAGAAAGAAAGAAAAATATCCAAAAATAGTAAGGAAAAGATTAGACCAACATTTCAGACACATTCCAAATTATGATCACAGATATTTCCTAAATCATCTCCTCATACTCAACTATAACACAGATGTTGATTAAGATCTTGATGGTGGTCAAACCGAAGAAGGACATCATGTCCTGGAAAAGCTTCACCAAGACTGATGACTCCCTGACTCAAAAACACAAAAGTGTTTGGTCTCCAGAGAACAGAAGAAGGTTTCCTCCCCATCCTTGGTCAGAAGTAGCTCTTCACCTCCTTAACTGGTTCCGAAGATTGCCCAAGACTCCTAAAAGGACCCACTGCTCTCCTTGGACAAACTCATAGCATATCTCCCTCTGCAAGTCAAATAACTCCAACAAACTCCATCACCCAAACCATGCCATTCTGCAACCCCGTGATAGTCAAATTGAGAAGGGAGAACTTCAGGCAAAGTAGCAAAATATAAAGGTATTGATCGAAAAGTGTCTTCATCACTATCACGGAAACCTGGAAAAGGGGAGTTACTGAAATCATCAGAAACGAAAATAAAATGGCTGCAGTGGATTCTGTGCCACAATATCAATAAAAACATAACTAGCAGTCTTTATCTGACTCATACTTGTCTTCCACCTCCAAAAATAAGGGACCTGAGAGATGTCATGGGAAGAATGCTGAGCTAGGCTGATGACTGGAGATGTGCCTGTTCTTTGAGTGCTCCTCTTTCACCAAGAAATCACTAAAGGGATTTGCCTAGTAGGAGAGGGCCCTCCCCACCACCTACCGAAAAGCTAAGTTCCTCTTCTTCCCACTCCTCTTTTTGCCCCTCCTCCTCAGAAATGGCACTACCATTATTGTAGTACCAAAAATGTACAAATGAACTTTTAAAATGTTTTGTTTGGTTTGTTTTGTTTGAAGTAGGGTCTCACTGTGTAGCTCTGGCTGTCCTACAACTAGCTATGTAAACATGTCTGGCTTCTAAGAGACCCACATGCATCTGACTCCAGAATGCCAAGATAAGTGGTGCACCACACATGTCCACTGTCCCTTTAACTTCAAGGAAAGTTCTTTTTAAACTGTGATTTCTCTTTATTCAATGTTATATTTTAAATAAAATAACTCCACCTTACATTTTTATTTTTAAATAATTTATTTTACATCCTTATTACAGTTTCCCCTCCCTCCTCTCCTCTGGCTCCTCTCCCTTGCATCCTCCCCCCACCCTGGAATATCAGCCAAGACTACTATACTCAGCAAATCTTTCAATCCACAAACACGAAGAAAACAAGATATTCCAGTACAAAACCAGATTTAAACAATGTATATCCACAAATCCAGAACTACGAAAGTACTAGAATGAAAACTTCAACCTAAGAAAGTTAGCTGCATCCATGAAAACACAGGCAACAGACAACCTCACACCAGCAAAACTCAACAAAAGGAAGCACACAAACACTACCACCAACAACAACATCAGACAAAATAGGAATTAACAATCATTGCTCTTTAATATCTCTTAATATCAGTGAACTCAATTCACCTATAAAAGGGCAAAGGCTAAGAGAACGGATATGAAAACAGGACCCACTAAAACATTAGAAAAAGAAGTGGAGAACAGAGGAGTGGTGGTGGTGAATGAGAATTATGACAACCAAAATCTCAATGCAAAGAATACTGTACACAAGACTGACAAGACTCATTTTATTATAAAATGAATAAGAGTCATTTACTAAAGTGAATCACACATTTGAACACATAGTCATCAAAAACTACGTGAAGATTTAAATCATTCTAAATATGGTCTTGACTCAGTGGAAGTAAACTTAAAATTAATAACAAAATAATTGATAGAAAATTTTAAATTTCAGACCAGTGAGATGGCTTGGCAACTAAAGGTACATAGAGCCAAGTTCAATCCTCAAGACTCATATAATAGAAGGAAAGAGCAAAGAGCTAATCTCCCGAAAGTGCAGTTGTCCTCCAGTGAGCGCGCTCACACACACACACACACACACACACACACACATACATGCATGCACGCACTCACGAGTGCACACATCTTCTAATAAAAAAGAAAGAAAAATAAATAAAGTATTCAATTTCCTGTAATGAATAGGATGTTCTTTTAAATGTCCAATGAATAAAGGAGCAAATCACAAATAAAAGTAAAAATATTTCAAAGAAGGATATAATGAATTTGGCAAAAATTCTACTGAGCATCTTCAATAGGTATAAAGAGGAAATTCATAGTTGTGAGTTCTCAGAACTGAGAAAAGACTGAATACAAGTAACTTAACTTTGGGCATTCCAAAAAGTTAGGAAGAAACAATATTCAGTCCTGTAATATTATTTTAAGAAAGAATAAATAAGAAGCCAAAATAGTCAAAGATATAAAAAAGAAATTTAATTATTTAGGATTTTCATAAAGAAAACTCAAATTAGTATTTAAGAAAAATGATAAAATTAAATATGGAATTAAAAAAATAAGTATGTCCTCATTTATTTAAAAAACCCACCATAGCTTTGTTTCTAAATCTGGCAAAGATATTTCAGGAAAGAAAATTATGGACAATATTTCCTGTGGACAAAGTGCAAAAACAAATGAAGTATCATTTAAAATATAGCAATAAAAATAGAACACATCACAATTAGATGATATTCATTCTATGCATTCATGGATGGCTTATCATTTAATGTGAACAAAGTTAAAATGAGAGCAATCACATGAGAACCTCAATAGAATTAGAAATGTCATTTGGAAAATTCCAAAACTTCTGCATAATAAAACCTTTTAGCTAGCTATAAATGGAAAGTAACTTACTCATTTCAAGAAAACAAATTACAAAAAAATTTTAGCAAACTACATCACATTCAATCATGAAAATGACCATGACATTTAAACATGACTAGTATTTTAAAATATTACTTCAGTTACCACTTTAAAACAAATACATATTGCAGGTCTTAAGAGTATGAAAATTAAAGACATAAGCATTAGAAAAGTTGAATTAATCCTTATTATCTGAAGACATGATTATTGTATGCCTAATTATCCAAAGAAAGTTATGCCAAACTAATATTAGAAGTGGATTTAAAAAATCAAAATATAAGTCATTTTATTTCAGAAAAATTCACATTTAAAATTTTTAATGACATATGTCCACTCGGCTACGTATAGTCCTAATTTTTTAACATTAATCTGGGGATGTTCATGAATGCATTTTTCCAGGTATGATTAATATCTGTAATCAAATAATCTTAAGTAAAGAAGGGCAATCTCCATACATAGCTCTGCAGTGTAGGCAATTCGTATATATTTAGTTAAATCATTAAGAGAACTATTTTACCTGAAAAAGTTGCTTTGTCTGTGGGCTTTATCAGTAGCTTGTGTTCAAGATTTTCAATACAGTTGTTACACTGTTCCTATGGTTTTCAGACTTGGCTGGACCTTCATATTCACATATGCCAAACTACATATAATCACAGATGGATGGATGAGTGCATGGATGCAGATAGACAGACGATAGATAGATGGATGGATGGATGGATGGAAGGAAGGATGGATAGATAGATGATAGATAGATAGATAGATAGATAGATAGATAGATAGATAGATAGATAGACAGACAGACAGACAGGCAGACATATTATTAGTATTCTGGCTTATATCAATCTCTCCAACAACAACACAAAATCGAATGTCCAAAGTAACCCTGGTAAAATTATTAATGATTTTATGTAGAAAATTTTCATTATTTGATAAAATAAAATAACCAGAGACACAATTGATAAAATGTAAATTTATAAAAAAAACTGTGAAGATTGCCCTGATTAGTAGATAATCAGCAAAATTCAAATAAAGACATCATAAAATACTTAGAGAATTCGCAGATGGTTCCAGAATTCACAAAGTGTTACAAAATGAATTTTATAAGTATTTTGTATACCAGGAGCAATCAGGAGGGATTTGATGCTAGATTAAAAATTCCTAGTATAAAGAGATAACAATTAAGCTCATGTAAAATTGGATAAAGGATAAGAAAATTAATTAATGGAACAAAATTAAAAGTTCAAGGTCAAGTTAACAAATATAGAGTCATCTTATTATAGTAAGAAGTCCCTACAGTACTTTGGAGAGACATTTTCTTCAATAATAGTTCTGGGTCAAATGAATATATTTATGGGAAAATATCCAATGCTGGGTAGACTTTCACAATAGTAATGATGAACATAGATAACATTATCTCCAGCAAAAGAACCATTACACTTTTGTAAAGTGCTGTAAAAATGTTTTCAATATCTAGAAATTTCCCCAAGAACCCAAAGAAAATGACATCAAATCAAGAATGTAACTTAAATCCTGGTGAGGAAAATGAGGTTTTCAGAAGTGGTCATTTATGTAAACTATCATATAATCTGCAAATAGTGAAAGCTTGACTTCTTCTTTTCCTGTTTGTTTCCCCTTGATCTCCTTTTGTTGCCTTATTGCTCTAGCTAGAAGTTCATATACAATACTGAAGAGATAAGGAGAAAGTGGTCAGCCTTGTCTTGTTCCTGATTTTAGAGGAATTGCATTGAGTTTCTCTCCATTTAGTTTGATATTAGCTGTTGTTTTACTGTATATTTCTTTCATTATGTTCAGGTATGTTACTGTTATCTCTGATCTCTCTAGGACCTTTATCATGAAGTGGTGCTGGATTTTATCAAAGGCTTTTTCAGCATCTAGTGAGATGATCATGTGGATTTTCTTTCGCAGTTTGTTTATATGGTGGATTATATTAATAGATTTTCTAATGGTGAAACATCCCTGCATTCCTGAGATGAAGCCTACTTGATTATGGTGGATGATTTTTCTGATATGTTCTTGAATCCCATTTGCTAGTATCTTATTGAGTATTTTTGCATCGATGTTCATGAGGGAAATCAGTATATAGTTCTATTTCTTAGTTGTGTGTTTGTGTGGCTTGGGTACCAAAGTAATTGTAGCCTCTTAAAAGACTTTGGCAGTGAGCATCCCGATTCTATTCTATGGAATACTTTGAGAAATATTGGAATTAGCTCTTCTTTGAATTTCTGGTAGAATTCTGCACTGAAGCCATCTGGGCCTGGACTTTTTTTGGTTGGGAGATTTCTGATGACTGCTTCTATTTCATTAAGGTTTATAGGTCTCTTTAGATTGTTTATCTGTTCTTGATTGAGTTTTGGCAAGTGATATCCAGAAATTTGACCATTTCCTTTAAATTTTTGAATTTTGTGGAGTACAGATTTTCAAAGTTTGCCTTGATGATTCTCTGGATTTCCTCAGTGTCCGTTGTTATGTCCCCCTTTTCATTTCTGAGTTTGTTAATTAGAATTCTCTCTGTGTGACTTTTGGTTAGTTTGGACAACGGTTTGTCTATTTTGTTGATTTTCTCAAAGAACCAATTCTTTGTTTCATTGATTCTTTGCAATGTTTTCCTGGTTTCTACTTGATTGATTTCAGCCCTCAATTTGATTATTTCCTCGCATCTGCTCCTTCTGGGTGAGTTTGCTTCTTTTTGTTCCAGAGCATTCAGCTGTGCTATTAATTCTCTAGTGTGACTGTTCTCCAGGTTGTTCATGTGGGCACTTAGTGCTATGAAATTTCCTCTCAACACTGCTTTTAGAGTGTCCCATATGTTTGGATTTGTTGTGTCTTCATTCTCATTGATTTCCAGGAAGTCTTTAGTTTCTTTTTTCTTTCTTCCTTGAACCAGGGATGGTGCAATTGTGCATTTTTCAATTTCCATGAGTTTGTAGGGTTTCTGTGATTTGTGTTATTATTGAATTATAATTTGAATGCATGGTGGTCTGATATGATACAGGGAATTATTCCATTTTTTGTATCTGTGGAGGTTTGCTATGTTTCCTATTATGTGGTCAATTTTAGAGAAGGTTCCATGTGGTGCCAAGAAGAAGGTATATCCCTTTGTGTTTGGGTGGAAGGTTCTATAGATGTCCGTTAAACCAAGTTGGTTCATAACTTCTATTAATTCTTTTGTTTCTTTGTTAAGTTTCTGTCTGGAGGTCCTGTCTAGCGATGAGAGCAGAGTGTTGAAGTCTTCTACTACTAGTGTGTGAGATTTTATGTGCGATTTGAGCTTTAGTAATGTTTGTATTTGGGGCATAGATGTTCAAAATCGAGACTTCATCTTGATGGACTTTTCCTGTGATGAATATGAAATGCCCTTCTTCATCTTGTTTGATTTTAATTTGAAGTCTAATTTGTTAGATATTAGGATTGCTACACCAGCTTGTTTCTTGGGTCCGTTTGATTGGAAAATCTTTTCCCAACCCTTTACTCTGAGGTAATGTCTATCTTTGACGTTGAGATGTGTTTCATTGATAAGTCAGGTGTAATTCGGATACGTCTGCCTTTATATGTTACTTGGCCTTTTTCTTTAGCTGCTCTTAATATTTTCTTTTATTCTCTAGGTTTGATGTTTTGATTATTATGTGGTGAGGTGACTTCTTTTTCTGATCCAGCCTATTTGTTGTTCTGTAAGACTCTTGTATTTTCATAGGCATATCCTTCTTTAGGTTAGAGAATTTTCTTCTATGATTTTGTTGAATATGTTTTATGTACCTATGAGCTGTATTTCTTCACCTTCTTCTATACCTATTATTCTCATGTTTGGCTTCTTCACATTATCCCATATTTCCTGGATATTTTGTGTTAGGGATTTGTTGGTTTTGAGATTTTCTTTGGTTGATGACTGTATATCCTCTAATGAGTCTTCAACACCTGAGATTCTCTCTTCTATCTCTTGTATTCTATTGGTGACACTTGCATCTGTAGTTCCTGATCATTTACCCAGCTTTTCTATTTGCAGCATCCCTTCATTCTGTGTTTTCTTTATCGTTTCTATTTCAACTTTCAATCCTTCAACTGTTTGAGTTGTTTCCTTCATTTGTTTGGTTGTTTTTTCTTGGTAATCTTTATATTCTTTGAGAGATTTGTTTATTTCTTGAATTTTTTGGTTCGCGATTTCCTCCATTTCATGCATTTTTGTTTGTTTTTTCTTCTATTTCTTTAAGGGATTTCCTCGTTTCCTCTTTGAGGGTCTCTATCATCGTCATAAAATAATTTTTAAGGTCTGTCTCCTCTGCCTCGTCTATGTAGTGCTTTTCAGGTCTTGCTGGCATTGTTTCTCTAGATTCTGGTGGAGTCATGTTGGTCTTTCTATTGCTGAATGAGTTCTTATTCTGTCTTCTTCCCATTTCTTCTTCCAGTGGGTGCAGGTGGTGACTTTCTGTCTCCACTGGTCTTCTTTCCTGAAGCTGAAGCTGGGAATGCTGGAGGGTGGTGTCTGAAGCTGGGGACGACGGAGGGTGGGGTCTGGGAGGACTGGTGTCTTTCCTGTGTGGGCAGGTCTTCTGTATTCCAGGAGCGGTCCCCAGAAGATTGAGGGGGTGGCTGATTGGCAGGGGAGGGGTGGTGCCAGGGGAGCCCAAGCTCACCTGAATCTGGGGACACCGGAGGTTTGGGGTCTGGAACGATGTAAAATAATTTGACCAATCATACAATAGAGGCAAATAAGCAAAATGGTATGTATAGCCTGTATATGTTTTCTGGGTCTGCTGAAATAAAGTACTACAAATTGAAGTGTTCAAATAATGTATTCATCGTTTCACATTTTTTTCAGATTATGAATCTATGTTCAAAATACCTGTGAGATTGTTTCTTTCTGAGGATTCTGAAGGAAAATATCTTTTCCTTGCCTCTCATATTTGCTCTTCTCCATGTTTGTATTCACGTATTTGCACTTGATACACCTATGAAGAACCTAACTCCAATATAGGTCACATTCTGAAATACTAGGGATGAGGATTTTAATATATGAATTACCAGGGTGCAGAATTCAAACATTAATGGGAGATGTCATTCTGTAAATATGTCTCTCTTATAGGTTGATGGATAAAACTTTGTTAGCCAATAGGGAAGCAAGATAGGCAGGACTAGAAGAGAAGGAGGATTCTGGGAAATGTAGTAGGGAGTCATTGTGTGATCCCGGGACGAAAGGACACATGAGTGGTGTTCTCGGGAAGATAAGACCTTGTAGAAATATATATAAGTAGTAATGGCTTAATACTTAAGACAGAGTTACCCAATAAGAAGCCGTAGACATTGACCGACAGTACTGTAACTAATAGAGTCTCTGTGTGTTGTTTGGGGCCTCTGAAGCAGCCACAGAACCCAAGCAGGAATCTGAAACAAAAAATTTGCATTTTTTTTGTAAAACTGGACATGTAACCACAATCTAATCCAATAGTTTCTCTTCTGGGCATGTAATTCAGAAATAAAAACATATGCCTATTCAAAAGTCAGTACATAATGTTTGTAGCCACTTCATTTATATATTAGACAAAAATTGGAAATTGTCCAGATGTTCTTCAACAGGTAGATGGATAGAAAACTAGTACAATATAATCAGCAATGAAAAGGGCTACCAATAACTTGTAAATTTCCATTCCTATAAGGTTATAAAAGTATCAAACCATTTTTGAAACATTTCTGAAATAAAAAACTAGTGGTTTCTGGAAAATAGGTTTAAAGAGAATAGCAGGAGAGAGACAGTTGTGGCAATAATAAAAGGTACATATATGATTATGTGTATCTTGACACTTAACTTATACAGTAAACGTCATAGAAATAGCACATACACTATACACTGATGCAGATAAATACAACAAATGCTGGAGAAATCTGATTAATATGAATGGATTGAATCAATGGAATACCAGTCTTGATTTAACAACTTAACATAAAAATTGAGGAAAAAAAACTGCAATTGTGCCTGAAAGAAAGTATTTAGTAAAATCAAATTTTATTCAAATTTAACTAGGAAATATAAGAGAACTCTCTTGATGTGATAAAGGGAATCTATCAAAGTTCTACAAATAACAGCATGTAAATGGGAAAATGGGCCTAGGTCTTGACCTGGATGAAATGACAGACTCTGGAGATCCCTGCAAGGAGGGCCTCGCCCTCTCTGGGGAATGATGTGGGGATTGGGCTGGGGGTGAGGGGTGGGGGTGGGGCTGGTGGAGGGAAAAGTAGGAAGCTGGGATTGACATTTGAAGCATGCATGTTTCTAATTTAAATAAAAACATACATTAAAAATAATAAGTAGTAGACATAGTAAAAGTGAAATGACAAAAGAAAGTGTCAGCAAAATAAACATAAGAAATCTGGATTAGCTCATTTGAAATCATAAAAAATTACATACCACTAAAACAGTCACACAACGCATAAAGGTTTACTAAAGAGAGAAATTCCAATCCATTTGACAATTTCAACACTGCTTTCAGTAACTGATGGAAAATGCCGACAGAAAGCCAGTAATGTTATAGAAGATTTGGACAATATCAGTCACTTTAATTGAAGTTAGAGAACACTGTAACCTACAACTGTTGAACATTTTTTCAAAAGCATATGAAGCATTTCCAACTACAGACCACATGTTGAGCAAATTTTAAGTGGCCTTTTTACTTTTGGAAATTTAAAAAAATTGCACACAGTATGTTATCTAATTATAATGGACTTAAATTAGGAATTCATTGCAGACTAATAACTTTTAAACCCCTGAATATTTGGAAAATAATACTCATTCAAGTATCTCAGGAAGTGAAAAAAGAAACCATAGGATAAATTGTGAAGTCTTTTGAAATGACGACAATAAAATACAGCATATCAAAATTTGTGGGCTGTAACTTAAGGAAATCTTAAAGAGAAATACATTGCTTTAAGTGCTTAAAGTAGAAAGAAACGTTTTCAAACAATTACTTTGACTTTCAACTTATAAGACTAAGATAAAAAGAGTAATTTAAGCCCAGAGTGAGTAAAAAATAAAAAATAATAAAAATAAGATTGGAAATCAATGAGATATAAAATTAACAACCAATAAAAAATCAACAATGTCAAAACAGAACTGCAGAAATTGTTGCTTTGACAGTATTAATGAGACAGATAAAATCCTTTTAAGACTATTGGAGTGGAAAGAAACCAACAACACAAATTGCAGATACCAGTACGAAACAAGATGAGAATACGGACAGCACAGACAATAAGCAGATAATAAAAATGACTCTACTCCAATATATTCACTAACTGAGATGAATAGGTCCAATTGTTTAAAGACAAGAGTTTTTTAAATATTACAAAAGAAATAAAATATCAAGGGCCCTTAATGTACTCAAGAATTTGAATTTGTAACAAAAACCTTTCTTAATCTCATAAAGAAAATATCAAGCCTTCATACCTTTAAGTTTGTATTGTCAAAAGAAAAAGAATGAAGAATACCAAGTTTACCCATGATTATTCAGGAAAGTAGAAAAAGAGAAATGCTCCACAATTTTAAAAAACCATTATCCTTAAACAAATGCCAGAAAATATATAATTGATGTAGGCATCAATGTTTTAATAAACATAATCAAAAGAATGTTAGCATAATGATAGAAATTTCAATTCAAAAATATGTAAAAGAGCAACCTGATATAGGAAACTGGGTCTTATTCTGAGCATGCAAAGTTTATTTAAAACATGAAAAACTAACTAATGCGATTGAACATATTTATATAATTACAAACATGGTTGTTTTAATCTCAATAAATATTGGAAATATGTGAAAAGTACAGTCTTTAAAAGAATTTTGGGAAGCTAGAAATGGATTGAATGTTCTCAACTAATGAGGAGCTTGTAAGTTACAACATACTATTGATGAGCATTGAAATCTTCTGACAGTAGGGAACAACATAGTGATATTTTCTTTTAATACTATAATGAATATCTTGGTCTTCCTATCTAATACAATAAAGGCATACATACTGCAAATAAAGAAGGAAAACACTCATTTACAGATGATTATGTGAAATCTCTAGGTGTGTGTGTATGTGTGTGTTACATGTATGTGTAAATGTTTTATCTCATTTGCTTTCCTCTGTTACCCTGCCCCCAAATTTTTGAGAAATTTCTTACTGAACCTGAAGATCACCAACTAGTTGATATTAGCTGACTGGTAGGCCTCTGAGTTTCCTCCTTTTACTTGAGAGAGCTAGGATTATAAGCATATACCAACATGGCCATCTTTTCATAGGTGCTAGAAGGTCTGAACTCAGGTATTCATGCATGCATGGCAGGGACTTTATCAACTGAGTTCTTCCTAGTCTGAAGCCTCTAAATTTTAAAAGAACAAATAAACAAGAAAGTCAAAGGATATAATTACATTAGTCAAAGATAAAATGTATTTCTTTATGTTAGAAAAGTATAAAGCATTGCTGATTTAAAAATAAAAAATGGGTCTTTTTCTTTTTTATATAAATTAGAAACAGGTTTGTTTTACATGTCAATCCCAGTTCCTTCTCCCTCCTCTCCTCCCCTGTCTCACACTAACCCTCTATCCCATCCCCTTTCTGTTCCCCAGGGAGGTTGAGGCTTTCTATGGGGATCTTCAAAATCTGTCATATAGATTGCAGCAGGGCCTAGACCCTCCCCGCCCACCGGCCCCGTGTGTCTAGGCTGAGAGAGTATCCCTCTGTGTGGAATGGACTCCTTAGTTCCATTCATATGCTAGGGTTAAATACCAGAGACCATTCATATGCTAGGGTTAAATACCAGAGACCCCACAGATTTCTGAGGCCTCCTCACTGACACCCACATTCAGGGGGTCTGGATCAGTCCTATGCTGATTTTCCAGCTATCTGTCTGGGGTCCGTGGGCTCCCCTTTGTTCAGGTCAGATGTTTCTGTCGGTTTAACTCACCCAGTCTTGACCCCTTTGCTCATCACTCCTCCCTCTCCGCAACTGGATTACAGGAGTTCAGTTCAGTGTTTAGCTGTGGGTGTCTGCTTCTGTTTCCATCAGCTACTGGATGAAGGCTCTAGGATGGCATGTAAGGTAGTCATCAATCTCATTATCGTGGAAGGGCATTTTAGGTATTCTCTCCACTATTGCTTAAATTGTTAGTTGGTATCATTCTTGTAGATCTCTGGACATTTCCCTAGTACCAAAATTCTCTTTAAAACTATAATAGCTTCCTCTATTACAGTATTTCTTTTCTTGCTCTCCTCTATTCTTCCCCAGACTCAACTTTCCTGCTCCTTCATGTCCTCCTCTCCCCTCCTCTTCTCCCCTTCTCTTTCTCCTAATTCCCTCTCCCAGCCCCCCATGCTCCCAATTTGCTCAGGAGCTCTTGTCCCTTTCCCCTTCTCCACGGGACCATGTATGTCTCTCTTATGGTCCTCCTTGCTTCCTAGTTTTTCTGGTGGTGTGGATTGTAGGCTGGTAATCATTTGCTCTATGTCTAAAATCCATAAATGAGGGAGTACATACCATGTTTGTCTTTTTGTGATTGGGTTACCTCGCTCAGCATGGTTTCTCCTAGTTCCATCCATTTGCCTGCAAATTTCAAGATTCCATTGTTTTTTTCCACTGAGTAGTACTCCATTGTGTAAATGTACCACATTTTCTCTATTCATTGAATGGCATCTAGGTTGCTTCCAGGATCTATCTATTACAAATAATGCTGCTATGAGCATAGTTGAACATATTTCTTTGTTGTATGAATGTGATCTTTTGGGTATATGCCTAAGAGTGGAATTACTGAACCTTGTAATGATATATTTCAGTCCACATGAAGTATTTTTGCCATTAAAATAGCCAGTATACTTTATAGAACACTGATGTAAATTACTGCAATTTATTTTTAATTTTTTACAGAAAGCAGAGATTTTGGAATAGTCAACATAATTATTTAAAAACAAACATAGTTGAGTATATTCGACATGATTTCAAGGCTACAGTCAGGAAGACTTTATAGTATTAGTTTTACCATACACATATGGGTGAAGAGAAGCAAGGAAAATTGATTTATACATATATGGCCAATTAGTTATCTAGTTTTTAACAAAATTGCTCAGGAAGTATGATGAAGAAAAACTCATCCTTTATTCATATAGTGCTGGAAATAGCAGATGTCCATAGGAAATCAATAGTTAGTCACACTACTTACCATACTTGTGAGCCAACAGTCTTTTATGACAAGAATATCCTAATTAAATGAAAGTGAATGACCACATAGATACGTGTACATAATGTGAATAAAGTTCAGTTTGCAATAAACTGAAACTAAAAACAATTCAAAAATAACCAACTGATTATTAAACAAATTATACAATATATAATTACAATTACAAATAATTCTATAAAATGAAATAATATTTGGCAAGTAAGAAGGAACAAAACATTGATACAGCCTATCAAAAATGATGAAGACCAAAAGCAATATGCTAAACAAAACTATACTGACACAAAACAAAAATGTATTGTCCAATTCCAATTGAGTAGAATTATAGAACTATAAAAATGAGCCTATGATGATGGGAAGCATATAACTCGATGTAGAAAAGAATTAAATCTGCAGGGACATGATGAAAAGCAGGGATAATTAAAATTCTCTGTATTGTAGTAGTTAAATGAATTAGTTAATTATTGGCATCAAACTGGCATGTAAAATGAACTTGTTTTACTCTGTGTAGCTTATAGCAATAAAGATGATTTTGAAGAATATATATTTAAATGATAGGAAGATATTGGAAATCTCATATAGTGTCTGTAGCGATACAAAATGACATAATACTTAAGAAGTATTGGGTAGTTTCTCAAAAAGTTCTAAAGTTACTTTGTACTGCAACTTGCTCAGTCCTAAATATATACTTGAATTAAACCTGCATGTAACCTGCATGTTCATAACAGACATACTAACAATAGAAAAAATTCAGTGACTATCAATGAATGGTATAAATACACAAATAGAAAGTTATCTGGGTCAAAGCAAGGCAAAATTAGACCAGGGATGCTACGATAAAAAAAAATTATAGGGTTCAAAATTTTGAGATTCTGTCACTCTCTGAAAGTTAGACAATCCAGAGTGTCAGCACCCACTCAAACTTTGTGCTCTACATCCCCTCTCCTCACTCTGTGTTAACCTGAATGCTGAGTTGTATGATCCTGAGTTAAGCTGATTTCTTAACAATAACATCAAAAGACAGATTCGCAGAATTTCTAAATGACACAGTGTATAACTAGAAGTCTAGTAGACTATAGAAAAAAACATTTAAATCCCACCCCTAAAAAGACACAAGACAATGTAAGTTGAGTCACAAACTCAAAAGAATTATTCAGATTGTACAGAAAATAATTGATATTCTATTTAAATTGCCAGATAAAATAACAGCAAAAGATTTGGACAGATATATTAACAAAGAATGAAAGAAAATATTAAAAATGCTTAGCATCATTATTTTCTAGTTTTAGTGCAAATCCAACATGGAATAAGCCATACAATGAAATATCAGTCAGTGTTAAAAAGGAATGAAGTTCAGATTCAACATGGAGGCATTTAGAAAATATGATAAATGGAATGAAATCACTCACAAAAGTTTACATACCACATGGTTTTACCATGAAAAACATACTTAACAGACACTAGTAGAAACAGAAAGTGTGGTGGTTAAATAGACCTTGGAGTTGGGAAGAATGGGAAGACATGGATTCTTTGGGGGATGATGACAGTGTTAATAGTTTAAATTATAGGAATGTAAGTCTTCACATATTCTAAAAATTGAATTACAAATTCTAAACACTAGATAGTATATTACAGAAATTATCTTAACATTTTTAAATATCCCCAAGGGAGAAAATCATAAACACCTTTCCTTACAAGTTCTTCTATAACTATAAACCCTGCAAATAAGTGATAAATTAAATGAGAACTTTGAAAAATAGCAAAGGGTGTGCCAGTTTTGGACACTCCCCACTATGACCAGAAAAACAACACAGAAACAGACATCTATGAGCTTCTTTTTTTTTCTGTGATACAATCCTTCCATTTCTAAGCTTAGCAATAGAAGGTGGCCCACTGTAGCTTCATTACTCCTCTAGAACACACATGTGCCACATGGAGTAGATGAAACACAGTACTGCATATCAACAACAGCAATATCAAGTAAATTATGAATGCTGAGGAAATATTTGCAAACTTAAGTAAGCATTTAAATAATGCATGGGTCAATGAAAATGTCTCAGAGGTAGTAAAAAGGTACTGACTGAATAAAAATGAAAGAACAACAAATCAAAATTCATGTTGCATTATACTATCAACCCTAACATAAAAATATGTAGCATAAAATACTTACATAAGAAAAGAAAAACAGAAAATAACAAAGTTCTTATCTAGAGAAACTAGAAAACAAAGAGGAAACTAAACTGGATCTAAGCCAAAGAAGAAATAACATAGAAAATTATAGAAATAAAGAAAATAAAAACAATAGGACAGCAATAAAACAATGTATTTTAAACAATGATAAATGTGAAAAAAACTTTAACAAAACTGAAAAACAGAACAAGAGAAAAGAGACCTATTGTTGATAAGTAAAGATACTGTATCACAGGGGCCCTGTGAACTTTAATAGGTTAATAAGATGAAGTTAAGAAAAAAAATATAGCTGTAAACTCTTTGACTTGGAAAAAAATCATTCTTTGCAAACAAACAAAATAAATAAATGAAATGAATAATCTGAATAGTATAATCAACATTAAATTAATTAGATTCCTAATTTCAAGATTCCTCCCAAAAGAAAACTATACATTGAGGTCATTTCACTGGAATAATTTACAAAATGTATAAAGAATGAGAATCAACTCTACAAAGGAGGGATTAATAGTGCCCAACTTAACTTATGAGACCAACCAACATTATCTTGCTACCAAAATCAGATCGAAATAATAGCAAAATAAAACTCACAACTCAGATTCACATCGATACATGCACAATATGCCTTTAAATTAGCACTATAAACCTATCAATGTCAAAAACGAACCAAGTAGACTTTATTCTATAAGAAAGTTGGGAAAAATATATAAGCCAAACAATGTAATTTATCATATGACCATATCAACAGAAACATTTGATGCATTTGACAAAATTAATCTTTCATAATAAAAATATTAAGAAACCAGATTATGATTTCAGTGTAATAAAATGCATCTACAAACACATCTGACATCACAATTAATGGCAAAAGACTGAATATTTTTCCCTCCAAGACAAAAAATGTAAGTATGTCTTTTCTCAGCATTCATATTCAATATAATATTTAATTTGAATTTCTTTGTGTTACCGACCAGTCCAAAAAATAAGGAGACAGAGACTTATTATTAATTTTTATTTTAATTTTTTATTCATTTTATATGCCAACCATAGCTCCCCGCTCCCTTCTTCCTGCTCCCTTCCCACTTCCCCTCCAACCCAACCCCATCCACTACTCGAAGAATGCAAGGCATCCCATGGGCAGTCCACAAAACCTGGCACATCAAGTTGAGGCAGGACCAACACCTCCTGCCCCCTGCCCCATCCCCTACCCTACCCCACCCCCTATCTCCCACCCCCACCCTCACATCAAGGCTGAGCAAGGTATCTCACCACAGGAAATTGGCTCCAAAATGCCAACTCATGCACCAGGGACAGAAACTGCAACCCCCACCCACAAACAGAGCAACCCACACAACGGTCACCCACATTCAGAGGGCCTAGTTCTGTCCCATTCAGGCTATCCAGCTATTGGCCTATAGTCCATGAGCTCCCTTGAGCTTGGGTCAACTATATCTGTGAGTTTCCCCATCATGCTCTTTACCCCTCTTGCTCATGTAATCCCACCTTCCTATCTTTGGTTGGAATCAAGGAGCTTGTTCTAGTGCTTGGCTTTGGATCTCTCCATCTTTTTCCATCAGTTACTGGATGAAGGTTCTATGACGACAATTAGGGTAGTCACCAATCTGATTCAGGAGAAGCCTGGTTCAGGCACTCTCTCCACCATTGCTCTGAGTCTTAGGTAGGGTCACACTTGTGGATTTCTGGGAAATTCCCTAGCTCCCGGTTTCTACCTAACCCCATAATGGTTCCCTCTATCAAGATATTTCTTTTATTGCTCTCCTTCTCCATCTCTCCCCCAACTCAGCTGTCCCTTTCCCTCATGAAAAGACCCAATGCAAAACAGATGAATAGAAACAGGTTAAATTAAGTGAGATAATTCGTTCCTGTTTCTATTCATCTATGATTGCCTTGGGGCTTTATACCTTTCCTTCATTCTGTCTGGCCCCCAGTGTCTTCCCTGGCATCTCTTTTTCTTTCTTCCCCTGGGGCCTAAATTCCTCCTTCTACTTACTCTCCCTCCCTGGAAGTCCATCTATACCTCCTCCCTTGCTATTGGCCTTTCAGCTTTTTATTAGACCTATCAAGTACCTTAGGTAGGCAAGGTAAACAGCAACACATCTTCTCATCATTAAATGCAGCATAAACAAATGTAACATATCTTTACATGGTTAAAGAATGAAACACATTTTTGCATACTTAAAAAATACTACAGAACAATAATATTGGTAAATTTGGTAACTGTTCTTAATTATGAATAATAAATAAAATTCACACAAAGTGAAAAGGTTATCTAAAACTACAACTATTTACAGTAGACATGATTACATGAAAAACATTAAGCAATGTATAAAAACTACCTTCTTTGAAGTAAGTTAAACAATGTCATAGAATACAATACCAACATGCAAAACCCAGTCAAATTTAGAAGATAACCTTTAAAAAGATGGGCTGCGAGATAGCTCATCCTGTAAAGGCACTTGCTGCAAAGATTCCTTAGGTAAATCCTAAAATGGCAGAAGGAGAGAAGTGACTTCCCCAAGTTGTCTCCAACATGCTTCATGGCATGCATGTGCCCACAAACATACATGCACACATAATTAGGTAGTTGAGCTTTTAAAATGTTGTATTGGGTTTGGGGATGTATGTCAGTGGCAGAGTACTTGCCTAAAAATTGTGAAATCTTGGTATTGGTTCTCAACATCAAAGAAAGAGCTATACTGAACATCTGGTTTTGGCCTCAACACATAAACAGCTTGAAAAAGTTGGACAAACTAAAAAATAATGATTTCCATTGTTCTTGGTCACCTTCTAGAATTTGAGAGTAAGTCCCTATTAGTGAGGATAACACAAACTCAAATCATGTAAAAGCTAGTACTGACCTGGAAGCTATATTCCTACTAGCTAGTTTTCATAGTGCTGGAAGGTGCTGTATATGCTACTATTGGACAAAAGTAATCACCACTCATACCCAGCTGTAAACACTATAAGGTGTAATAGCGATTGATTTGGCATGACACTCCCACTGGTGCAATTGTGGCAGGCATATCATGGGAGTAATCACTTTCTGACTCAGTTTAAGTTCTTCTCCACATTACGAAAACCATACCTGGTACCATCATTAAGTCAAGAACCTATGGTTAGACAGTCTTAGAATCTAGAGGAGAACCTAATATTATTTTGCTGAATGGATATAGTATTAATCTGACTCCTATAGATTTGCTGTTATACCCATAGACCAATGCATCTCTCACCCTCATCAGAGAAACCTTTTTTCAGTAGATTGTGATTAACACAGCTAGCCAAGGTACAGAGAATAAGAGACTTCAGACTACTCAGCCCTAAATGAAACACTACATCCTCTCTTCTGAAGGCATAGGAATCATTGAGGAATAGGAAGTAGAAAGAAAAGGTGTAAGAACCAAAATAAGTAGTTATGTACAAGGAAGTAATGTCTTCTGGGCATAGTAGTATGATTGCTGTCTTGGTCACTGTTTTATTGCTGTGAAGAGATACATGACATGGCAACTCTTATAAAGGAAAATGTTTAATTGGAGCTAGCTTACAGTTTCAGAGGTTTAGTCCCTTATGATGGGGAGCACGGCGGCATTCAGGCAGACATGGTACTAGAGAAGTAATTGAGAGTTCTATGCCTGAACCCACAAGCTAATGGGGGAAGTCTTCTGTACATGTTTATCTTATTTGCTGCTGAATAAAGCACTATTGGTCAATAGAGAAGCAAGATAGGTGGGACTAGGAGTCGAGGATGATTCTTGGAAATGTAAAGAGAAGTCGCCATGTGATCCAGGCAGGAAGTAACATAGCAGGGTAGAATCAGTATATAAGCAGGGACAAGCAAGAAGTCTTTCTCTTCTCTCTCTTCTTTGTGGAGATGTTAAGCAGAAGCAATGTAGACCCTAACGGAGTAAGAGTCCCGGAACTTTCCTCTGGTAAGATAAGGCCACGTGAAAATACTTAGATTGTTAGAAATGGGTTAATTTAGACAGAGCTAGCCTATAAGAAACCACAGCCAGCAGGCAGAAGCATTATAACTAATACAGCTTCTGTGTGTTTCTTAGCGGCAAAGAAGGGCAGCAGGACCTAGAAGGGCCAGAGAAACATTCACATTACAACAAGCAGTAGGAATAGAGAGCAATTTGGCCTGTCTGGGGCCTTTAAAAACTCAAAACCCAAACCCAGTGACACACTTCCTTGAACAAAGCCACACCTCCCAATCCTTCCCAAAATAATGCCACTCTGTGATAACTAAGCATACAAATATATGAGCACATAAGGAACATTTTTATTCCAACTCCACAGTTGCACATATGAAAGTATAGCATTTGTGACATCATGAAATAGCAAGTGCAAACCAGATCAAATCCCAGCATGGACTTGAGTTAGGAATGAAATACTATGCCTTGTCATGGAGCTATTTGTAAATTTTAGCTCCCAGGAGAGTGTAAGCATGAGTTTTCTGACCCGGCATGTCCCATGGCCCATGACCCCACATGAATACACAGACAATATATTAATTATGAAACTGTTGGCCAATGACTAGGACTTCTTATTGACTAGTTCTGCCTTAATTATTAACCCATTTTTATCAATCTATGCATTGCCACAAGGCTGTGACTTATCAAGTAATGCCCAGCTTTGTGTTACTCCTCTGGCAGGATCATAACTCTTCCGGTGGGCTCACTCTGCCTAGCTATCCCAGAATCCTCCTCATCTCCTAGAACCACCGACCTTGCTGCCCTATTGGCCAACAGTGTTTTATTCACCAACCAATAAGATAAACATATACAGAATCACAACCCCATCAGAAGAGTGAGAGACAATTTTCTCTGAGATCACATATTCAAGAATATTTTAAACACAAAAGCTGGTCTTGATGGGTTAAAGAACAAGGACACAAAATTGAATGGATAGAGAATGGTGTGGATATGGGAAGAATTGAGTGGGGGTGAATATCATCAAAATGCAAAGTTCTCCAAGAACTAACAAAAAAGAAAAGAAAATGGGAACTGGAGGTAGATGGGTATGGGAGCACAGGGAATGGAGAAAGGAGTAGAGGAGGAACAACAAAAATGCCACAGTGAAGTGTATTGTTTTTATATTCTCATTAGAAATAAAAATATTGAAAAAACAACTTTTATGGATTCATCAGATACCCAAGGTACTAGTATAAATTATTATATCAAAACTGGAGAAAGAGACCCGTTTAAAGTTTACAGCAATTGTAATCTGCTTTACTAGAGTAGAAGCCACTGGGGTCATAAGGTGGTAGGAACATTGAAATGGGTATTTTGAAACATTTATGAGTATGAATTAGAATGAGAATGAGAAAGTTGGAGGAGAAACAGCTTAGGAAGCCCCCACATTTTTATACATTCTGTCTTACCCACATTATATTGCTGTGAAGAGATGCCTTGACTAAAGCATCTTATAGAAGAACGCATCTAGCTGGTGCCTTGCTTGTAGTTTCAGAGGGTGATCCATGACTATCATAGCAAGAGCATGGCAACAAGCAGAAGCTAAGAACACAAGACTGTCCAGGAGTAGAATTTTGAAACCTCTAATCTTATCTCCAGTGACATATCTCCTACAAGGCCAGAACTCTATCTAACCCTTCTCCAAACAGTCCCACCAGCTGTGAGCTAAGTATTAAAATATGAGCCTATGGAGACCATGTTCATTCACACAAAACATCCCCCTGGAATCCTACTACGGTTTCACAAAAAGGTTCCAGAATCCAAAGAAAAATATGTTGATTGTGGAAGAAAGACTAGAAAAATCACTTGTAGACCGAGTTTCTGTCCTGCCTGGGTCCACAGCCCTTTAGTCCCAAATAAACACACAGAGGCTATATATTAATTATAAACTGTTTGGCCGATGACTCGGGCTTTTTAATGGCTAGCTCTCTCTTAATTATTAACCCATTTCTATTAATCTTTGTATCTCCATCTAGTCTTGGCCTGGGTCTCTTGGTTCCTCAGCAGCTACATGGCATCTACGTCATGACTCCTCTCTCCATTCCTCTTCCCAGCATTCTCCTAGTATGGTAGTCCCACCTATACTTCCTGTCTGGCTACAACCTGTCTGTCCATTGGACAAAATAGCTTTATTCATCAACCAATAACAGAAACATATATTCCCAGCATACAGAAGGACATCCCCCACCAGTCATTATTCTGAAATATGTTTCTTAAGCCATTAACAATAATTCTCCCAAATTTCCAGTACCCCCTAGCCTTCCTGACTTACATAAAGGAATAATGTTCCAAAATGGACAAATTTTTGTTCGTATCACTGTTTTGGAAATTTTAGTATTGTTAAGATGAGATCTTAGCCTGTAGCCCAGACTGACCTCTTCGGTAACTTACAGTAGACTTGAATTCGCAGTAAACTTCCTACCTCCACCTTCAAAGTACTGGGGTTATAGATATGATCCACCCATCACACATGGATGAACAGTGAGAATTTTAAGGAAAGTGATCAGAAACATTCTCAGCCCAGGAAAGGAATAAGGGACCGAAGAGAAAAAATCTCTCAATATGAAACACTTTGAAAAAGATCACATCTCAGAGGCACAGACCCATTAAAACCAGATTTAATCAGAAGATTATAAATTGTCTCCTGCAAGGATGAGAGGGAGAAACAAGGGGTGAATAGGAATAAAGTATGTTATATACACGCACAAAATGTCATCATGAAACCACATTCTTTTATGTGATTAAGAAGCACTAATTAAAATTTTAGCACCCCTTCACACCTTAAGTACCACATCAGGCTCCAGTATATTAGTGTATTACAGCTGAAAGATCTGCAAGATACAGACTATCCTTCACAGGAAAATTTAGCAAAGTGCATCCTCAATGGGTGAAATAAAAACAAAACCACTAGAAAAATTGGAAAATCAAGGCAACTATAATTATGGAAGGGATTAAATATAACCCAATTCCTGGTGACATGAAGATGAATTCTCAACTAGGATCTTAGTTACCTTAATTACTAATACCAAATATGTTTTGAGTTTTCTACAAAAATTGTAAAGTACACCAAAAGGCAAGAAAAAAATCACAGTCTGAAGAAACAATATGAGCACCAAAACAAGACTCTTATTTACCATTGATTTGGAACATTTCACAGAGAAATGTTAAAATAATTGTATTACAGAATTTAATGAAAAAGTAAGCAAAGTGTAGGAGTAGATGAGTAATATAATCAGAGTGACGGGAATTCAAAGGAAGAATGTTTTAAATGCTCTTTAAAATGAAAAACACTAAAGAGAAAATGAGGAATACTTTTAATGGGTTCATTATTGGAATCAACAGAGCTCAGGAACTGATAAGTGATCATAGAGGTAGTTTCATAGACATTTTTCAAACCTAAGTGCAAAGACAAAAGAATGAAAAGAAATAACTTCAAGAACTGTGAGAATCTCCATATCATGGAATGTATGTAAATGATTACAAAAAGATAAATAAGAAAGAATGAAGAAGAAATGTTGGAAATACTCATTGAAGCTAACTTTCAAATATTAACGTTAGACACCAAGCTGTGAACCTAGTAATCTCTGAATACAATAAGCAAATCAAATATTCAAAATGTCATATAAATATATCACATTCAAGTAAAGAAAAGCTAAGATAATGGTAGAGTTTTCAAATCCAGGAGCAAAGCCAGTTTGCCTTTAAAAGAACACAAATAGGAATCACAGTGGACTTCTTATGAGAAGTTGTGAAAGAGAGTGAAGAAAGACCCGCCAACACTGAATTCAACACCTAATAAAATTAGCTTTCCAAAGGGTAGGAAAAGAAAAGTTCTTGAGGTGAAACCAAGCAACATTTTGTTCCAGGAGTACCTTACTACAAGAAAAATTCAAAGATTTTCTAAGATAGGAGAAGAATAATGCAGTCAGAAATGCAGTCTCCCTCTATTTTAAAAGAATGGTGGGCTAGTTTTATTATCCTTAGATTATTTGAATATTAAATTATCTTTTTCTTTTTTACTTACTGCTTGGGAATTTTATACTTGAATATAGTGTTTTTTATCTTACCATCATAATACCTTCTCTCACATCCTCAAGTGCTCTAACTTTTTAAAAAAGATATTTTTTATCTTATGTGTATGAGTGTTTTGCCTGAATGATTATATGTGTAAAGCATATATGCCTAGTACCCACAGAACTCAGAAAAGGATGTAGGATCTTCTGGAAGCAGAGTTTTAGATGGTTGTGAACTGTTATGCAGATGCTGGGAACTGAACCCAGGCCCTTTGCAAATACAGAAAGTGTGCTTTACCACTAAGCCTTCACTTCACTCCCTACTCCTTTAAATTTTTTATTAAAGTATGAATAGTAATAATACATAAGATAATATTATCATGTGGATAATGTTATGATAAAACACGTGGGAACCTTGGTGGATTACATGGCAGGTGACTATGACTGAGGGAAGGGACAATCATGCCAGGCAGACAGAGCGTAGTGAGAAGTTTTATTAGAAAGGGGAGGGAAGGGGGAAGGAAAGAAAAAAAGAGGCAAAAAGACACAGAGAGAGGACAGAAGAGAAGAGGAAGACAGCTGTCTGCCTCCAGGAGAACAGCAGGAAAAGAGCTGGAAAAGAGAGACTAAGTGGGTGGGGATCTTTTTTTAAAGGGATCTTTTGCACCTGCTTGCAGTCTATGCAACCATGGAACCATGGGCTAGCCAGGGTACAGCCTGAGTGCCATCTTCCAGATGACAGGGGAAGGCCAGCATAATGCCCAAATCCTTACAGATAAGTGAAATTTAAAAAAAAATGATACTGTGTTAATGGACCAAAGGGAGGTATTTGAAATACACTGTTGTCAAGTACCGTCACTAAATGATAACCAATAATTCTATTTTCAGATAGACCTAAATTAATTAAAATACATGCAGTAAAGTTTAGTACAATCTCTGAAAAAAATTTTGAATATGCATGCATAATTGATGCTCTAATGGAAGCTAAAAATGAAATCATGTAAAATGGTTAATTAAGATCAGAGGGTGTAGAAAAGTACCTCTTACGACAAATAGAAAATATAAATATGACCAACCTTAATCTAAATATAGCAACAATAATTCTAAATGTCACTGATCAAAATGCAGCACTAAAGACCAGTAAGAACTGACTTGTGTTTTAGAAAAACTCTTCTAGAAAAGATAAAAGTATTTAAAAGAAAAAGATATGAGGAAAGTTATGCCACATTATCACTAGCACTGTCATAATTAAACAAGACTGATTCTAGAACAAGGAAAATCATTAATGATAAAGATAGATTAAGCAGACAGAAAATCAGTAAGGGTAAAGATTATCTCAATAGCACTATTAGTGAACTTGGCTTATTAGACATTTATTAAATATCTAACCCCACAGCAGAATTCATATTCTTCTCAAATATACATAGAACATTAATCAAGATAAACCATATTTGGGGTCATAAAGCAAAGATGTACTTCTATAGATGAATGGATAAATTGTGGTACATCTAGACAAAAGAATATGATTCAGTGTTAGAAGGAAATGAGCCATCAAGCCATGAAAAGACCTGATGGAAATGATATTACGAAGTGAAAGAAGCCATTATAGAAAGAACATATACTGTGTGTCTTCAACAGTAGGGTTTTATGACAAACTATGAAGATAATAAAAAGAAAAGCATCATTGGAGATTAATAAGTGGAAGGATTAATAGGCAGCAGAACACAAAGCAAGCTTAAGGATGAATGTTATTCACTAAATACTAGTCCAAACCCACAAAATGTATAATACCAAGAATAAGCACTAATGTAAACAGTAGACTTTGAGTGGTAGTGCTGGGTCCATATAGTTCATCACTTACAATAAAAACACCATCCTAGCAGGGAATATTGATAATGGGGAAGGTTCTGCACACGTGTGATAAAAGATATGTCAGAAATATCTGTATCTTCCTTTCAATTTTACTATAAACATCTGAGTGATCTTGAAATTATTTTTTTAAATAAAAAACCTTACCAATTTAAAATAATTGAAGTCACACAAAATATATTCTTAGAATAATGAAATGACAGACTCTAGATATCCCCCATGGACCACCTCACCCTCCCTGGTGAATGGAGTGGGAATTGGGTGGGGGTTGAGGGAACTGATGGGGGTCCGGGGGAGCTGGGATTGACATGTGAAGCAAGCTTGTTACTAATTTAAATATAAAAGATTTAAAAATAAAAAGTTTAAAAATATATTCTTAGATAGTGATGAAATTAAACTAGAAATACAAAACAAAAGGATACCTTAAAATCACAAATATTTGGAAAGTGAAAATTCACTTTTATGTAACATGTGGGCCAATAAACACATCCAAACATAACTTCTAAATAGTTTTAATTAAGCTGGGCATTGGTGGCACACACCTTTAATCCCAGCACTTGGGAGGCAGAGGCAGGCAGATCTCTGTAAGTTCAAGGCCAGCCTGGATTACAGAGCGAGTGCCAGAATTGACTCCAAAGTGACACAGAGAAGCCCTGTCCCCAAGAACAAAAAAAAGGAAAATCAATTTATAAAAATTTGTGGCAAACAACAAAAGCAAGGTAAAAGGAAGACAGCATTAAATACATGTACTAGAAAATTGTGACATTCTAACATTAACAGTGCAAGCTTCTTCCTTAGGAAACTGCAAAATGAACAACAAAAGCAATCAGAAGAAATTAAATAATTTTAAAAATCATACAAGAAGGAACTAAGAAGTTTAAAAGGGTGGGAGGGGAGAAGAAGCAGGGGAAATAGAATAAGGTCACATAAAGGAGTCTAAAATGGCTGAGAGACACTTAAGAAAATTCAACATCCTTAGCCATCCGGGAAATGCAAATCAAAACAACTCTGAGATACCATCTCACTCCTGTCAGAATGGCTAAAATCAAAAACACCAATGACAGTTCAGGCGGGAGAGGATGTGGAGAAAAGGGAACACTCCTCCACTGCTGGTGGGAGTGGCGACTCATACAGCCACTATGGAAATCGATATGGAGATTCCTCAGGAAAATGGGAATCAGTCTACCACAAGACCCAGCTATTCCACTCTTAGGCATATACCTAAAAGATGTGCATTCATACAACAAGGACATCTGTTCCATTATGCTCATAGCAGCATTATTTGTAACAGCCAGAACCTGGAAGCAACCTAGATGCCCCTCAACTGAAGAGTGAATAGAGAAAATGTGGTATATTTACAAAATAGAGTACTATTCAGCGGGGAAAAAATGGAATCTTGAAATTTGCAGGCAAATGGGCGGCCCTAGAAGAAACGATCCTGAGTGAGCTAACCCAGTCACAAAAAGACAAACATGGTATGTACTTACTCATATATGGATTTTAGACATGGATCAGGGGAGTGCCAGCCCACAACCCCACTGCCAGAGATTCCGGGAAACAGAACCTTCATCCAGCGACTGATGGAAGCAGAGGCAGACACCCACAGCTAAACACTGAACTGAACTCCTGGAATCCAGTGACAGAGATGGAGGGCTGATGAGCAAAGGGGTAAAGACTGGGCTAGTGAGACCCACATAAACAGCTGACCTGAACAAGAGGGAGATAGTGCACCCCAGACTGATGGCTGGGAATCCAGCATGAAACTGACCCAGACCCCCTGAATGTGGGTGTCATGGAGGAGGCCTAGGCAATCTATGGGGCCTTGGGTAGTAGATTAGTATTTATCCCTGGCACACAAAAGAACTTTGGGTGCCCATACCACAATGAGGGATGCTCTCTCAGCCTGGACACTTGGGGGAGGACCTAGGCCCTGCTCTGGATGAAATGACAGACTCTGGAGATGCCCCATGGAGGGCCTCACCCTTCCTGGGAACGAAGTGGGGACTGGGTGGGAGGCTGGAGACCCTGATGAGGTGGATGAGGAAGGAGTCGAGGGAGAGGGAACTGGGATTGACATGTGAAGCCATCTTGCTTCTAATTTTAAGTTTAAAAAAAGATACAGAGAAGTTTAAAAGGGTAGGAGAGGAGAAGAAGCAGGGGAAGTAGAATAAGGTGGCATGACATAAAATGACAGCCTATTTGAGGGAAGAAAGGGGACCAACAAGAGGAGGAAAAGAGTGGTTGGGGGAGGGTAGTATATGGGAATAAATGAGAACAAAGTACAGGGATATGTGCATTTCAAAATGTCATAATGAAACTCGTTACTTTGCATACTAACTTAAAATTAATTTTAATAATTGAATACAAGCTGACAGTGATAGTAGAACAGTAATAGAATAAAGTCATTGAAAACCAAGAGTTATTTTTAATTATATTTCTTGTTATTTTGAAAGTTTTATTAGAATATGGAGTGTATTGTGGTTATATGCATCTCCCACAATTTTCTGTCATCCCTCTCCTCCCTCCTAATTACTCCCTTCTTCTTCCTGACGAGCCCTCCTCCTGACCCCATGCCTTTCTCCATTTTTGTTGCTGTTATAAAAGTCTGGTGCTGGTAGCCATAGTTGCTGCATGTTTGTGACTGGAACAGCAATGTGATATCTGGAACACAGCATTTCCTAGAGCTCCTCTCCAATCTCCAACCAATTTCAGTTTTCTCCTGTGTACATTCACTGTGAATGGTTCTGTGTTATATAGCACATTTTCATTCAAGTATATATTGTATATGGAGCATATTCTCCCTTTCTTGCTCCTTTGATTTCTCCCTCCCATTAGTCACCCTTGTTCCATTAGACAGTTGGCTTCCACTTTCATATATGCATGCATAATTTAATGTAGATATGAAATCTAAGAACCACAAATGAGGGAAGACACATATTTGCCTTTCAGAAGCTGGACTGATTCACTTATGATCATTTCCTACAAACCGCATAACTTTGTTCTTCATGGCAAAGCAAAAAATTGTGTCTCTATATCAAATTTTCTTTATTCATTCCTCTTTTTATTTATTTTTCAGTTTAAATTTAGATTAGAAACATGGTTGGCTCACAAGTCAGTTCCAGGTCCCTCTCTGTTTCCCTCCCCTCCTCCCGTGCCCTCCCACCAACCCCACCAATATCCCCTCATTTCCCCACAGAGGGTGAGGCCCTCCATGGGGGTGTCCACAGTCTGTCATTTCATCCAGGGCAGGGTCTAGACCTTCCCCAAGAGTCCAGGATGAGAGTGCATGTCTCATTGTTGGATGGGAATCCAAAGTCTATTTGTATACCCGGGATAAATACTGATCTACTGCCCAAGACTCAATAGATTACTTAGGCCTCCTCACTGGCACCCCCAGTCAGGGGGTCTGGATCAGTCCCATGCTGGATTCCCAGCCATCGGTCTGGGATTCAAGAGCTAACCCTTGTCAGGTCAGCTGTTTCTGGGGGTTAAACCAGCCCAGTCTTAATCCCTTCGGTAATCTGGCCTGCCTCTCTGTCACTGGATTTCTTGAGTTCAGCTCAGTGCTCTACTGTTGGACATCTAGGTTTGTTCTATAACTCAGTTATTCTTTTCTTTCCTTTTTTTAAAATTTAACTTTTTACAGATGTTGCTCTCAGTTCCCTATTCCTCCACTCCTCTCCCAGCCACCAATCCTCCCAATGCCGCATCCCGCTCCATGCCCCTCCACTCCCCAGCGAGGGTAAAGGCTTCCGTGAGGGATTTTCAGAGTCTGTCAGATCATCCCGGGCTGGGCCTCGGTCCTCACCCATGTGTCCAGTCTGAGAGAGCATCCCATCATGTGGAATGGACTCCCAGAGTCTATTTGTATGCCAGGAATAAACACTGATCTGCCCTCCAGGGTCCCACAGATTGCCTCAGCCTCTTCTCTGACAACCAGGTTGGGGGGCCGTGTCTGGATCAGTCCCATGCTGGCCTCTCAGTCATCAGTCTGTGATCCATGTGTTCCTCCTTGTTTAGGTCAGCTGCCTCTGTGGGTTTCACCAGCCTGATCTTGATTCCTTTGCTCATCACTCCTCTTTGCAACTGGGTGCCAAGAGTTCAATTCAGGTTTTTAGCTCTGGGTGTTTGCCTCTGCTTCCGTCAGACACTGGATGAGAGTTGTAGGATGGCATATATGGTAGTCATCATTCTCATTATCATGGGAGGGCAATTAAGGTAGCTTTAATGCCAGTTGGTGTCATTATTGTACATCTGTGAAGAATTCACTATTGCCAGATCTCTCCTCCAACTTATAATGGTTCCCTCAATTATGGTATCTGTCATCCTGCTCTCCTCTATTCTTACCCTGGCTCGACCTTCCTGTCTCTGTCATGTCCTCCTCTCCCCTCATCTTCCCCCCCTCTTTCTCCCATCTCCTTCTGCACTCCACCAACCCCTACCCCCACCCCAACTCCCAATCCAATTAGGAGATCTTCTCCCATAACCCTTCTCTGGGTTACCATGCATATCTCTCTTAAGATCCTATCTGATTCCCAGACTCTCTGGCCAAGGGATTGTAGGCTGGCAATGCCCTGTTTGATGTCTAAAATCCATATATGAGTGAGTACATACCATGTTTGTCTTTTTGTGACTGGGTTACCTCACTCAGGATGGTTTCTTCTAGTGCCATCCATTTGCCTGCAAATTTCATAATTCCATTTTTTCTGCTGAGTAGTACTCAATTGTGTAAATATACCACATTTTCTCTATTCACTCTTCAGTTGAGGGGCTTCTAGGTTCTTTGCAACTGGGTGCCAAGAGTTCAATTTCAAATAATGTTGCTATGAATATAGTTGAGCAGATTCCCTTATTGTATGAGTGTACATCTTTGGAGTATATACCTAACAGTGGAATTGCTGGATCTTGTTGTAGACTGATTTCCTTTTTCCTAAGGAATCACCATACCGATCTACAAAGTGGCTGCACAAGTTGGCATTCCTACCACTAATAGAGGAGTATTCCCCTTTCTCCACATCCTCTACAGCCTGAACTGTCATTAGTGTTTTTTATTCACAAGTTGGCATTCCTACCACTAATAGAGGAGTATTCCCCTTTCTCCACATCCTCTACAGCCTGAACTGTCATTAGTGTTTTTTATTTTAACCATTCTGAAGGAAGTGAGATGGTATTTCAGATTTGTTTTTTATTCCATCAGCCTGATGGCCAAGGGTGCTGAGTACTTTCTTAGGTGTCTCTCAGCCATTTTAGACTCCTCTATTGAGAATTCTCTATTAATTCTGGACCCCACTTTTTAATTGGACACTTTAGTGTTTTGGAGACTTGTATCTTGAGTTATTTGTAAATTTTGGAGATCATCCCTCTGTCAGATGTGGGGTTGGTGAATATCTCTTCCCATTCTGTAGGCTGCCATTTTGTCTTGTTGACTGTGTCCTTTTCCTTAAAGAAGCATGTCAGTTTCAGGAGGTCCCATTTATTAATTGTTGATCTCAGTGTCTGTGCTACTGGTGTCATGTTCAGGAAGTGGTCTTCTGTACCAAATCGTTCAAGGGTACTTTCTCTTCTAAGAGGTTCAGTGTGGCTGGATTTATATAGAGGTCTTTGATCCATTTGGGCTTAAGTTTTGTGCATGGTGAGAAACATGGATCTATCTGCTGTCTTTTACATGCCAGCATCCAGTTACTCCAGCACCATTTACTGAAGATGCTTTCTTTTTTCCTTTATATAGTTTTAGTTTCTTTGTTAAATATAAGGTGTTCAACAATGTGAGGTTGATATCAGTGTCTTCGATTTGATTCCATTGGTCTACCTGCCTGTTTTTGTGCCAGTACCAAGCTGTTTTCAGGACTATAGTTCTATAAAAAAGCTTGAAGTCAGGGATGGTGATGCCTCCTGATGTTCCTTTATTGTATATGGTTGTTTTGGATATCCTGGTTCTTTCGTTTTTCCATAGAAAGTTGAGGATTGTCCTTTCAAGGTCTGTGAAAATTTGTGCTGATATTTTGATAAGGGGTTGCATTGAATCTGTAGATTGCTTTTGGTAAGATTGCCATTTTTACTATGTTAATCCTACCTATCCAAGAGCATGGGAGATCTTTCCATTTTCTGGTATCTTCTTTAATTTCTTTCTTTATTTTTTTCCAGTTTTAATTTAGATAAGAATCAAGGTTGCTTCACAAGTCAGTTCCAGGTCCCTCTCCCATTCCCTCCTTTCCTCCCGTGCCCTCCCCCCCCGTTATCCCCTCATTTCTCCAGGGAGGGTGAGGCCCTCCATGGGGGTGTCCATAGTCTGTCATTTCATATAAGGCAGGGCCTAGACCCTTTCCCAAGAGTTCAGGGTGAGAGTGCACCTCACATTGTTCTATGGGAGTCCAAAGTCCGTGTGTATACTTGGGATGGGTACTGATCTGCTGCCCAAGGCTCAATAGATTCCCTAGGCCTCTTCACTGACACCCAGATTCAGGGGGTCTTGATCAGTCCCATGCTGGCTTCCCAGGCTCATGCCTGGGATTCAAGAGTTAACCTTTGTCTGGTCAGCTGTTTCTGGGGGTTAAACCAGCCCAGTCTTAATCCCTTTGATCATCAGTCCTCCCTCTCTGTTACTGGCTTTCTTGAGTTCAGCTCAGTACTTAACCAAGGGAGTCTGCCTCTTCTTCGATCAGCCACTAAATAAAGTTTCTGTTTCCCAGACTCTCTGGCCATAGGATTGTAGGCTGGCACTCCCCAGATCTATGTCTAAAATCCATATATGAGAGAGTACATGCCATGTTTCTCTTTTTGTGACTGGGTTACCTCACTCAGGATGGTTTCTTCTAGTGTCATCCATTTGCCTGCGAATCTCATGATTCCATTATTTTTTTCTGCTGAATAGTACTCCATTTTGTAGATGTACCACATTTTCTCTATCCACTCTTCAGGTGAGGGACATCTAGGTTGCTTCCACGTTCTGGCAATTACAAATAAAGCTGCTATGAACATAGTGGAACAGACATCTTTGCTGTATGAATGGGCATCTTTTGGATATATGCCTAAGAGTGGAGTTGCTGGGTCTTGTGGTAGGTTTATTCCCATTTTTCTGAGGAATCTCCACACTGATTTCCAAAGTGGCTGAACCAGTTGGCACTCCCACCAGCAATGGAGGAGTGTCCCCTTTCACCACATCCTCTCCAGCATAAATTGTCATTGGTGTTTTTGATTTTAGCCATTCTGACAGGGGTGAGATGGTATCTGAGAGTTGTTTTGATTTGCATTTCCCGGATGGCTAAGGATGTTGAGCACTTTCTCAAGTGCCTCTCAGCCATTTTAGACTCCTCTATTGAAAACTCTCTATTTAGTTCTGCAGCCCACTTTTTAAAAGGGTCCTTTGGTGTTTTGGAGACTTGCTTCTTGAGTTCTTTGTAAATTTTGGAGATCAACCCTCTGTCAGATGTGGGATTAGTGAATATTTTTTCCCATTCTGTGGGCTGCCTTTTTGTCTTGCTGACTGTGTCCTTTGCCTTACAGAAGCTTCTCAGTTTCAGTAGGTCCCATTTATTAATTGTTGATCTTACTGCCTGTGCTACTGGTGTTATGTTCAGGAAGCTGTCTCCTGTACCAATTCGTTCAAGGGTACCACCCACTTTCTCTTCTAAGAGGTTCAATGTGGCTGGATTTATGTTGAGGTCATTGATCCATTTGGACTTAAGTTTTGTGCATGGCGATAGACATGGATCGATCTGCATTCTTCTACATGCCAGTCTCCAATTATGCCAGCACCATTTGTTGAAGATGCTTTCTTTATTCCATTGTATATTTTTAGCTTCTTTGTCAAAGATCAGATGTTCGTACGTGTGTGGGTTAATACCCGGGTTTTCAATTCGATTCCATTGGTCTACCTGTCTATTTTTGTGCCAATACCAAGCTGTTTTCAGGACTATAGCTCTATAATAGAGCTTGAGGTCAGGGATGGTGATGCCTCCGGACGTTGCCTTGTTGAACAGGGTTGTTTTGGCTATCCTGGGTCTTTTGTTTTTCCATACAAAATTGATTATTGTTCTTTCAAGGTCTGTGAAGAACTGTGCTGGGATTTTAATGGGGATTGCATTGAATCTGTAGATTGCTTTTGGCAGGATTGCCATTTTTACTACATTGATCCTACCTATCCAAGAGCATGGGAGATCTTTCCATTTTCTGAGGGCTTCTTTAATTTCTTTCTTTAAAGACTCAAAGTTCTTGTTATATAAGTCTTTCACATGTTTGGTTAGAGTTACTCCAAGGTATTTTATGGTGTTTGTGGCTATTGTAAAGGCTGATGTTTCTCTGATTTCATTCTCAGCCCATTTATCATCTGCATATAGTATGGCTACTGATTTTTTAGCTAATTTTATATCCTGCCACTTTGGTGAAGGCATTTATCAGTTGTAGGAGTTCTCTGGTAGAGTTTTTTGGGTCATTTATGTAAACTATCATATCACTTGCAAATAGTGAAAGTTTGACTTCTACTTTTCCAATTTGTATTACCTTGATTTCCTTTTGTTGTCTTATTGCTCTAGCTAGGAATTCAAGTAAAATATTGAAGAAATGTGGAGAAAGTGAACAGCCTTGTCTTGTTCCAGATTGTAGAGGAATTACATTGAGTTTCTCTCCATTCAGTTTGATGTTGGCCATTGGTTTGCTGTATATTGCTTTTATCATGTTTAGGTATGATCCTGTTATTCCTGTTCTCTCCAGGACTTTTATCATGAAGGGGTGTTGGATTTTGCCAAAGACTTTTTCAGCATCTAGTGAAATGATCATGTGGTTTTCCTTTTTCAGTTTGTTTATATGGTGGATTACACTGATGGATTTTAATGTGTTGAACCATCCCTGCATCCCAGAAATGAAGCCTATTTGATCATGTTGTATGATTTTTCTGATGTGTTCCTGGATTCTATTTGCCAGTATTTTGTTGAGTATTTTTGCATCAATGGGCATTGGGTTATATTAGTCCTGGGCTATTTTTGTTTGGCAGACTTTTGATGAATGCTTCTATTTCATTAGATGCTACAAGTCCGTTTAAATTCCTTATCTGTTCTTGATTCAATTTTGGTAAGTTATATCTATTCAAAAAATTATCCACTTCCTATAGATTTTCGAATTTTGTGGAGTACACATTTTCAAAGTACGACCTGATGATTCTCTGTATTTCCTCACTGTCTGTTGTTATGTCCCCCTTTTCCTTTCTGATTTTGTTAATCAGCATGCTATCTCTCTGCCTATTGGTTAGTTTAGATAAAGGTTTATCTATCTTGTTGATTTTCTCAAAGAACCAACCCTCTGTTCCATTGATGCTTTGTACTGTTTTCCTGGTTTCTACTTTATTGATTTCAGCCCTCAATTTGATTATTTCCTGGCATCTATTCCTCCGTGGTGAGTTTGCTTCTTTCTCTTCTAGAGCTTTCAGTTGTGCTATTAATTTTCTAGTGTGACTATTCTCCAGTTTCTTCATGTGAGCACTTAGTGCTATGAACGTTCCTTGTAGCACTGCTTTCAAAGGGTCCCACAAGTTTGGGTGTGTTGTGTCTTCATTCTCATTGAATTCCAGGAAGTCTTTAATTTCTTTTTTATTTCTTCCTTAACCCAGGTATGATACAACTGCTCATTGTTCACTTTCTTTGAGTTTGTATGGTTTCTGTGATTTGTGTTGTTTTTTTATTCCAACTTTAAAGCATGGTGGTCTGATAATACACAGGGGGTTATTCCAATGTTGTGTATATGTGGAGGTTTGATATGTTTCTGAGTATGTGGTCTATTTTGGAGAAGGTTTCTTGTGGGGCTGAGAAGAAAGTATATTGTTTAGTGTTTGCATGGAATGTTCTATAGATGCCTGCTAATTCAAATTGTGTCATAACTTCTGCTAGATCTTTTGATTCTTTCTTAAGTTTCTGTCTGGAGGTCCTGTCTGTTGGTGACAGTGGAATGTTGAAGTCCCCTTCTACCAGTGTGTGATTTAAGCTTTATTAATGTTTCTTTTACGAGTGTGTGTACCTTCGTATCTGGGGCATAGATGTTCAGAATTGAAACTTCATCTTGATGGACTTTTCCTGTCATGAATATGAAATGCCATTCCCCATCTCTTTTAATTGATTTTAATTTGAAGTCTAATTTGTTAGATATTAGGATTGCTACACCAGCTTGTTTCTTGGGTCCATTTGATTGGAAAATCTTTTCACAACCCTTTACTCTGAGTTAACATCTGTCTTTGACATTGTGATGTGTTTCTTGTTTGCATCAGAAGGATGCATTCTGTTTTCGTATCCATTTTGTTAACCTGTGTCTTTTTATAGGCAAGTTGAGACCATTGACATTGAGGGATATTAATGACCATTGATTGTTGATTCTTGTTTGTTTTGGATTCATTGGTAGTGGTGGTGGTGTGTGTGAACCCCCGCTTTTTTTCTTTTGATGTTTGGTAAAGTGTGATTATCTATTGACTATGTTTTTGTGAGTGTAGTTAACTTCCTTAGGTTGGAATTTTCCTTCTAGCACTTTCTGTAGGGCTGGATTTGTGGATATGTATTGTTCAAATCTGGTTTTGTCATGGAATATTTTGTTTTCTTCATCTATAGTAACTGATAGCTTTGCTGGGTACAGTAGTATGGGCTGCCATCCTTGTTCCTTTAGCGTTTGTAGGACATCTATCCAGGACCTTCTGGCTTTCAGAGTTTCTATTGAGAAGTCGGGTGTAATTTGGATATGTCTGCCTTTAGATGTTACTTGGCCTTTTTCTTTTGCTGCTCTTATTTTTCATTATTCTGTAGTTTTGGTGTTTTGATTTTTATGTGGTGAGGGAACTTTTTTTTGTGGTCCAATCTATTTGGTGTCCTGTAAGCTTCTTGTACTTTCATAGGTATATCCTTCTTTAGGTTTCTTTCATAGGCATATCCTTCTTTAGGTTGGGGAAGTTTTCTTCTATGATTTTGTTGAATATGTTTTCTGTACCTATGAGATGTATTTCTTCACCATCTTCTATACCTATTATTCTTAGGATTGGCTTCTTCTCAATGTCCCATATTTTCTGGATATTTTGTGTTAGGAATATGTTGGACTTGAGATTTTCTTTGGTCAATGACTGTATATTTTCTAATGAGTCTTCAAAACCTGAGGTTCTCTCTTCCATCTCATATTCTTTTGTTTATACTTACATCTGTAGTTCCTAATCCTTTACTCAGCTTTTCTATTTCCAGCATCCCCTCATTCTGTGTTTTCTTTATTGTTTCTATTTCAGCTTTCAAGACTTGAATTGTTTGAGTTGTTTCCTTCACTTGTTTGTTTGTTTTTTCTTGGATCTCTTTAGATTCATTAAGAGATTTGTTTATTTCTTGAATTTTTCATTTGTTTTTTCTTCTATTTCTTTAAGGGATTTACTCATTTCCTATTTGAGTGTCTCTATCATTTTCGTAAAATAATTTTTAAGGTCTGACACTTCTGCTTCATCTGCATTTTGCTTTTCAGGTTTTGCTGGTGTGGAGTGTCTAGATTCTGGTGGAGTCATATTGGTCTTTCTATTGCTGAGTGTGTTCTTATATTGTCGTCTTTCCATCCCTTCTTCGAGTGGGTGCTGGTGGGGTCTCTCTGTCTCCACTAGTCTCCCAGTGGCCAGTGGCACAGTGGCATATGTGGGCCAAGACTTCAGCATCAGCAACTCTAGATGGTCTGGCTTCCCCTGGTATTCTCCACACTCAGGCAGATCTCAGTGGGAGGAGGGAGAGCAAAGAGTGGGGTGTGGCAGGACTCCAGTCCTTCCTGTCTGGGCTGGTCCACTCTATTTGAGGAGCAGACCCTGGAACATCGAGGAGGGTTATGGGCAGGAGTTGGTGCCAGAGCAGGGCCCAAGCTCACCTGAAGCAGAGCTTGTCGGGTATGGGGGGAGCCAAGGATAGGGTATGGGAGGACTCACCAAGTTTTTTTAATTCAAATAAAAATAATAAAAATGTAAGTATTTAGAGTGCAGTAAGAAATTATACTCATTTGGAAAATGACAGCAGTAGGGTCACCTCTAGACGCTATAATCTTTCTGACCTTGAGTACTAGGCTAAGCATGAATTCCCTCCCACTGAGAAGACCTTAAGTCCAAGTAGATATTTGTTGGTAACTCCCAAGATAAAAATGCCACTAATGAGCAATTAGAGATATCTTACCAGTCTGGGCATTACTTTGATTTGAAGGATTTACAGCCAGCTAGGGTTTTTGACTGATTTTCTCTCTTGGCAGCTTGAACAGCACCTTATGACAGTATAAGAGCTATTCCTCAAAGAAGAGGCCAGTACAAGCTCTATTCCAAGTCCCATGCCTGAGGTTTGTGATATTGCGAGCAGCAGAGTTTTACTTTCAAGTTCTAGGATGCACTAAGGGCAACAGTAATAGCCTATATTGTTTAGGGATCCTTTTGGACCACACTAACCAACAACTTTAAAGGAGATTTCCAATGCCTGGCACTGGAGTTATTTTAAATAGTCTGTCTCTTAGGGAGAGATTATCACTGCATGTGGCATAAGGCATAACTCCATTATAAAAAGTAAGATTATAAAACAATGTGTTTTCCTCTGCTTTTCTCAAACATCCTTAGTGCTATCTACAGTCCTTCCTCCCCTCCCTCTGTATTACCCTGCCTCTCCTATTTCCAGCTAAAGTCCTCCGCATTCAGTCCATCCTCCAAATCTTTGAAGACAAGTAATATTGAAAACTCCATAATCAAGATCATCAACAATAAGGTTTATATCCAAATTTCCAATGTCAGAAATAAAATAGGAGTTACCATTGCTGATTCCAAGTGTAGTAAAAGAATAATAACGGAATTGGGAAACAAAACCTGTACTCGCACATTTTACACTTTCATTAAAATGAAAGAGGCAAATTATTAAAGCTCAAAGAAAAGGAATATTGCCTTAATAGAAGCAGATGGCCCAAATGTTCCTATATATGTTAAATCGGTCATCTAAAATCTTCTGAAAAGGATTTATTGTTCTCTCTTAGTTTCACCTATGAGTTCTTTCAAATATTTAAAGACTGATAAATGTCAATTTGGCATAATTATCTCCCAGAAAATAGAAGCAGAGAGAACACTGTTCTATGAGGCCAGAATTACCTTTACACCAAAATCAGAGTATAATATTATAAGAAAGGAAACTGCAGAAAAAATATTTTATGAAAATAAACTTCAAATTTGGCAACAAAATCAAATTATACATAAGAATGTATGAAGATAATTAGACACTATTAGCAAGTGGGCTTAGCCTTACATTAGCAAGGTTAGCTCAATACTTGAAGATTTGTTATTATAATCTTTCACTTTCAACCTAAAGCAGAAAAATTATATGGTTACATAAACAAAACATCTCTTGAGAAAACTAAACTCCTACTCATGGTCAAATCCATAAACTAGGAGTAGAGGGGAAAGTCATTCAACGTGATAAAAAAAATCATAAGAGAAAACTCCATCCAGAATCATTTTAAGAGTGATAAACTACGTGATTTCTCCCTAAAATAATCATTGTCTATATAGGAAACTCCAAGAAATCTAACAAAAAAGGAAGAATTCAGAAAAGAGAGGGAAGAGATGAAAGAAAAGGTTCCTTGAACAAACTAGCATTTCAAATGTACAGAATAGACTGTCAATATACAGAAATCCACTCTTTTCATATATATTTTCAATGAAAAACTGGAATTTTTAAAAGTGCAATACCACTTCTAAGAGCAGTAAAAAAAAACAAATTACATGTATAAATGTATACATATATATATAATGTGTACAGAAGAAATTGAAAATACCAATAAAAGAAACCAAAAAACATAAGAACATGTAAATAAATATGTTTATAAATTTAAAATTCCAATATTGTAAATGATACCAATTCTTCCCAATTTTATCTACCTATTCAATGCTATTCCAAGAAAGCCAGCTAAGATCCCAGCTGTTTTGATTATCAACAAATAAACTAGTATTTCAAATATACAGAATAGAATGTCAACATACAGCAATTCACTACTTTCCTGTATATTTTGCCAATAATCAATTGGAGTTTCTTTAAAAGTGTGGTTCATTTGTATGGATTATAACTAAGCATTAAACATGAGTGACACATATAAATGTAATTCACACACTTTTTTATTCTAAAATATAAATGAACATTGAAATGACCAAGGCAACACTAAAGAATAAAGTCAGACAACTCACACAGCTCTATATCAAAACATAGTCTAAAGTTAATGAGCAACACAATACATAGTTGGTAGAGCAACAAGCACAGTACAATGGAGTAAATATTAAAGATAGTACTTCCCAAAGTCTCAACTAACTGATTTTGTCAAATGCACAAAAGCAATTTGATAAAGTACACTCTTTCCCCCAAATATTGCTGGAGTAAATATCCATGTGAACAAACATTTATCTATGTGGAGAACATATAGGTAGCACATAAACTCACAAAACGATGTCCAAAATCATTAAGTATCAAGTAAATACAAATAAATTGAAACCACAATAATTTATCACAGCACAATTATCAGAGTGGGTAAAATAAAAGAGTAACATCATCAAATGCTGAAAACATGTAGAGCAATTGTATCACTCATATGTTTCTAGTGGGAATATATAAAGTCATGTATTAGCTCTGAAAAACAGTTGGCTGGCTGCTTATAGATCTTAACACGCTATTTTCTAGGGCCTACAACTGTACATCTGGACATTTATTCCAGAGAAATGAAAACACATTATCTCCTCAAATCTTTATGTGTCCTCAATGGCTTTCTATTGCTGTGGTAAAAATGACTAAAAACACTTAAAGGAAGAAATGCTTTATTTCAGCTTACAGGTTACAAACCATCATCTAGGAAACCAGTGCAGAAGCTCAAAGCAGGAACCTAGTGGCAGAAACTGAAACAGAGACGATGGAGGAGTGTTTGTTATTGTCTTACCCTATCTTACTCACCTTCAGTTTTAATATAGCCCAAACCAATCTGCTTAGTGATAGCCAGCCCACATCAATATGCAATCCAGAAAATCTTCTATGGGAAGTGATGGGCCTTTATTGTATCTAAGTTTTATAGATTTCAGAACCTTAGCTATAATATTGCATTCTAGGTTTGCACTGTGTTACTGCTGGAAGAAATTAGTAGACAATACAAAGAACCTCCCTGCATTGGTTATTTTCTCCCACTTCATTTTTGAGAAAGCACCCTATGATGATCTTTCTGAGTAGCCTTGAACTCTTGATTTTCCACCTGCTACTTCCTGAGTGCTGGGATTACATCATATGATATAATGTCTGATTGCAGCATTTATTCCTTTTTTAAGAATTTATTTATTTTATGTATATAAGTATTTGGCCTGCATGTGCATGCCTGATGCCCCAGGATATCGGAAGAAGGCATCAGGTCCCCTGAAGCTAGAGTTATAGATGGTGTGAACCACTGTGCGGAAGCTGGGACTTAAACTCTGGTCCTCTGAAAGAGTAACAAGTGCTCTTAACCTCTGAGCGATCTCTCCAGCTCCTCAACATTGAGTCTTAAAACTGAAAGTTCATCTACAATTAATCAAAATAAAAATGCTTAATTAAAATTAAATGTTTATTGAATATAATACTAGGCCATTGGCGGTTTCCTCTTCCACAATCATCTCATTGAAGTTGTGGGAGCAGATGTCTAATTGGGAGAGACTGAAAAATAGTGAGAAGTAAGAAAAATGTTGAATAAATTATTCTATCCAGCTATTGTAGGTCATTTTCCTACGAAATGTAACATTCCCTCCAAAGAGTAAATTGAAACATTTACTCTAGGGATAGGAGGATCATGGACCTTTGGAGGTACACAAAAGTTCCCACGCCTGATATGTGACCCCCCCAAAAGGGTCGCAACCCACAGATTGAGAACCCCTTCTTTGTATCATACCCTTATGTCTTTACAAAGTCACTCTCCCTTTGTTCTTTGTCATCTCATCTTTTTCATCCGTGTTATCCCTTCCTCTTTAACTGATATCATCCCTTATTCTTTTTCTCTAACCCTTTACTTCATATCATCTTCTTTATTATCTTACCATTTCATTTTATCATACATCATCCTCTTATTATTCCACGTTGCCTCCTCTTTTTACCCTATCACTCTTCCCCATATGCATCTCCTCCTCTTTATTCCCCATCACTCCCCCTTATCTCATGTCATACTCTCCTTTTAACTACCTAGTGTCCTTTCTTCTTATCCCTTGTCGTCACCTCTACTTTATTTTCCATCACCACTCCTCCTTACCCCATATCATCCACTCCCTATCTACCATCAACTCTCCCCTTTATCCCATGCCAACACCTACTTTTTATTCACACTCTTCTCCCTCTTTTTCTCACATCATACCCTCATATTTACTCTGTACCACTTTTCCCTCTTATCGTCTGTCATCTTTTCCTGTTTATTCTCCATGATCTTTCCCCTTTATTTCATTTTATCTTCTCTTCTTTATTCTTCATTATCCTTCCTCCTTAACTTGTGCCATCTCCTCTTCTTTATTTCATTATTCTACCCCATTATCCTATGTCATCCCTTCCCCTTTATTCTACATCATTTCCCTTTTGCTTGTGCCGTTCCTTCCTCTTTATCCACAATCATTCCTCCCCCTTATCCTATGTCCCCTCCCCTTATAATATATCACCCTCTCCTCTTTATTCCCCATCATCTTTGTCTTATGCCATCACCACCTCTTCCTTATTCCTTATCACCCCCTTGCCCCATATCATCTCATCTTATTTTCCATCACACCTCCTTCTTACCTTGTATCATTCTGTCTTCTTTATCTACCATTATTCCTCCCCTTTATCCCATGCTGTTTCCCTTTATTCTCCCATCAACCTTACCCTTTAACCTATATCATTCCCTACTCTTCATAAACTATTATTGATTCCATTTATCTCATGCCGTCTTCTGTTTGTTATTCCTCATAATCAATCCCATGTCATCCTCTCTTCTTTATTCTCCATTTCTCCTCCCTCTTAACCCATATCAAGTCATTTTCTTTATCCATCATCTTATCCCTTAATGCCATGTCACATATTCTTTATTCTCCATTACCCTCCCACCTTATCCTATACAAGTCCCTTCTCTTCATACACTATAATCTATTCCCTTTATCCCATATTGTACCTTCCTTATGTCCCATCACCCCCCTTAACTCATTTCATCCCTTCCTCTTTATCCACCACCTTTTCCTTTTATTTCATGCCATAGCTTCTTTATCTACAATCTTCCTTTCCCCTTATCCTGGCATCCCCTCCCTTATATTACCCATCTTTCTTCCATTTTATTTCCCATAGGCATTCCCTTTTATGTCCCCCTTCCTTATTACTGATCACTCCCTTATCTCATGTCACCCTATCTTATTTTCTCTCATCTTTCCTCTTTACCCCATATCATGCCCTCTTCTTTATCCACTATTATCTACCCCATTTACCCCATCCCATTTCTCCTATTTACCTACCATCCTCTTTTCCCTTTATGCCATTCCGTCCTCTATTTTTTATCCACAATTACCCCTTCCATTTATACCATGTCATTCCCTCCTCTTTATTCCCCATCATCCTTCACTATTATGCCATGTCATCCCCACATTTTTATTCCTTGTCACCCTCTTTATGCGGTGTTACCTCCCCCCTCTTTATTGTCCACCACTTCTCTGAGTCTTTATCCCATATCATCCCCTCTTCTTTATTCACCATCATCTCTCCCCTTTATTTTGTGCCATTTCCTCTTGATTCCCCATCACCTTCTCCCTTACTGCATATCATTCCCTCCTCTTCAACCCCATCTCTCCCTTTATTTTGTGTCATACTTTCTTTATCCCCATCATTCTCTTTATCCCATATCATCCTCTCTTCTTTATTATCCATCACCCCTTCTTATTTCATATCACCCACTCCTTCTTTTTATTCCCTATCCCCTCTCCCTTTTATATTATGCCATCTCCTCTTTTTCATTTCCAATCAGCCCCTCTCCTTTATTTCTCTTCTGTATCTTATTAACCTCTTTAGATCGCCACTCAGAGCTCCCAACTTGCCCCCAAAATTCTAAGTGAAAAAAATCACGCTGTACACCATGAGTATGCTGCTGTCACAATACAGATGTTTATTAATGATGAAATGCCAGAGAAGTTTTAACAATCACAAATCTTCGAGCTCTGTGGTTGTTACCCATTGTATGATCAGTTTCTATCCCTCAATACAATACATTCTTCATTCTAAGGACCTTAGCAGTTGTTACCCATAAATATCAGTTGTAATTTGGATGTCATACATAACCCATATCTGTGTTTTACCAGAGCAAGTCCCGCAAATCTGTACCGTCCTGCATAGAGGAAGTACAGAGACGATAGGTAAGAGAGTTTGTAATCAGGTGACGTTAACTACTTGGAACTATGTGTCTGTGCCTAACTAGTTGTTTTACTGACAAGGGGCATGAACGCCCGCTGTCTTTAAAATTGGTCCAGGACTAAAATCTAATTTTTTCCTCTAACTTTTGACCCCAGAAAAGCTAGTTAGGCTTACACTTGAGGTTTCCCTGTTGGCGTGTCCTGAGCAAAACTGCACAGAATTTTGGGAGTGGCTGTTTGACGAGCCATTGGTCTAAATAATTTGAGGGGGAGAAAGAAAATCCTGAGGCGGTGGAGTTGCTGCGGGGACACGGCTATGAGTTGGTGTGACACAGTTTAGCATTAATTGTTTGTCAGCAGTCTGTAGGCTGACCTAACGCTCTAACATGCCTCTTGAGGGCCTTCCCAGTGAGCTCTCGGGAGGAGGGTAGGAAAGTCAGGAAAAACATGCAATCCCCTTGGGGAGGGAGGGAAAGCACCTCGAGATTTGTGAGCTTCTCTGGGACAGATGTTTACCACAAATGAAACATCAATTAAAGGAAGGGGCTGTAGTGAGAGGAAGCCTGGATCAGGGGTAAAAGAGAAGGCAAGGTAGCACCAGGGTGCCTGGGCATGACACAGAAACATCTCTGCTTTTACCAGCTGAAGATACCAAGCATCCCCAGTAATGGGGCTGGCAGTGTATTTGGAATTCCCATCCTGACCCGAGCATCAGGTGGAACTCCTGCTTACCCTCAGGTCTTTGTCTTCAAGACTCCTGAATGTTTGCTGTGACATTCCAGGTCTACCCCCACCCTTTTCCCCTGTCCGGCACCTTATGGGAGGGGGGGAAACATCTAAGGAGAGAAGCCGATGCCAGATTTGCCATCCTTCTTCTTGGGCTCACGGAACAATGGGCGGTCTTTCTCCACTTTGGGGGTTGTAACCGCTCCTTCCTCACCATCGTGGGAACTGGCAGTGCCAGTAGGAGCAGTCGACTCCTCAGTGGCACCTGGAAAATAGTAACAATATTAACTTCCTATGTTTCTAGACTTCATACTTTGCACACAACCCAAGGCACTAAGACCTAGTTTTGAGTTTCAAATACAATAAGGGTTAGAGGCAGAGCAAGGAAAATCGCCCCCATGTAGCACGTAAGGAAACTTCGGCCTAATAGACGACCAAAGAGTTTTGAATCTTGGAGCATTACCTGGGATTTCATCAGCATCTGAGTCAGCATCTTCGTTGTTTGGAACCACATCAAGATAGGGAACCTCTGCAAGATCCAGATGGTCCTGGTCTTCAAAATCTGATCCATATTCAAAGTCATAGTTCAGGTTCTCTCCAAAGTTCGAGATTTCATGCACATCTGGAGCTCCTTCAGGGTCTGGAACCACATTAAAACAAGGCAATTCTTCAAAGTTTAGGGTATCAGTGAGTTCTGGGATTTTGTCATCAAGTTCTAAAGTATACTCAAGGGAAGGTAGACCATCAAAATATAGAATGTCACCATCATCCTCACCAGCACCCTCCTCACCCTCACCATCATCTTCTTCATCAAGCTCTCATATGCCCTCAAGATGTGGGCCACAAATATCAAGGTAATGTGGGATTTCAAGACCTTGAACTTTCCCCCAAACTACTCCCTCACTGAAATATTAAAATACTAACTCTTCATTTACAGACATTATTTTCAGAGGATTAACCTCCCTTTCTCAAGGGGCTTATCTTCAACAAGGACCTATTTCTCTGGAAGGGCCTAGCCTTCTGCAAGGGACTGACCTTCAGTAAGGGCCTGACCTTTAGCAGAGATTGGATCTCTAATAGGAAACTGACCTTCATCAAAGGGCTGGCTCTGAGCAAGGAGAGCAGCCTGGGCTTCAGTAGAGTTTTCCACTGGATCCGAAAGTAGAGCATCCTCTTCCATCTTTATGCGAGCACTCCTAAATGGGAAGACATTTGAAAAAAGTTAGTATGTTTTCCCCAAAGTTGATTAATATCAAGATGGCATGAAACAGTTAAGTCCTATAGAGTAAATATAAACAAGTCATAAAGTTAAAACTACACTCACTGGATCTTCCTCAGATTCCGGCGTCTGATAAAATCCAGGGCTTCAGGGCTGAATTTCCATACACGCTTAGCAACCTGCTTCTGAATATGGGGGGGCACCTGGAGGTAAAAGTTGTAACCTTAATTGCATATCTCTTTTCATTTTTACTCATCTTTGTTGAGTATTTGGTTGAGACACTGTGACCAGCAAACATGGGAGAAATTTCTAGAATAGGAGACTTTGTTATCCACAATGAACTCTCTCTTATCTTGTAAACAGAAGAGGAATGTGTGGAATGAGTATACTCAAAAATCATACTTACCTGGAAGAGGATATCCCAGTTATCAATCATGGCACGGACCACATTGACAGATGCAACATAGTGATCAATCCCCAGCTTTGTCTTCCTGGATTCCCTACTGGCCACCTTCCCCTTCTTCAGGAGAGAAGTCCCAAACACCAAGGCCAAGTTGGTGGAAGTCATTCGGTTACCTGGAACCTAGGTAAAGAAGTGTGATAAACCTTGAGGTAGTGCTAGAAGCTGTACAAATAGATAAGTATCATTTTTATTGTTGGTTTTCTCTCTTTACCCACTTTACAACCAACTTAATTTCACTACCCATTCCCACGAATTTTTACCAGCTGTCCATCAACACCAATGGAGTCTTCGCAGTACTCAGTGATTTTATGCAGTGCCTTCAGCAGACGTTCAAGGGTATCACTGTGGCAGGGTGGCATCAGGTAGACCAGAAGCTGCAAGGCAGAAACCTGATCCTGGGGCTTCAGAGCTAGAGGAAGGAAAATAGGGCTGGTTCAGTGGGCTAGTCTTTGCAGCAGCCTGATATCAAAAATTCCAAGCAACAGATTTGTCAGGGAACAGCAAGAGACACAGAAAGCAACCTGGAGAAAGTTTTATTGATTTTTATTTTCATTAACAAATAATGACTGAGTATTCTAGAAGGATATGTTTCATATTCTGATGTTCATTATACCCTAGATTCATGAGGGTCCTATAGCCTGAGCTCTCTCATAAGATGTGTGTATTGCTTCTTTAACTTGCACCAGCAATGGAGGACAGAAGACTCACTTGCAGTCAGGAGGAAGGACATGTACAAATCATCAGGCACCACAGAGTCCTTCATTTCACGGAAAAACACCCTGAGGAGTGCGGCCACATCATGTACATTCACGCTGTCATCCAGCACAATATCCAGACCTTTGTCAAATAATTCACGGAGCTAAAAGAGGAGAAAGAAGATGTTAAATGTCTGCATTGCCCACCATATGCCTTGTCTTGGGCAGCTCTTCAAGAAGTGACGAGCTTTAGTCAAGATAGCTGGCAATGTAGTGTATCCAGGGGTCTATGAAGAACATCTTACTCCCCCATCAATCGTGACACTACCCTATGTCTGTGAGAGAGCCCTTATTTCTTTCTTCCTTTTCTTACCTAAAGAACAAACATGTTTACCTCAAGCACTTTGCGCAAAGAGTACTCAGCGGTGAAAATCCCCACGGAGTTTAAGCCTGAAAGAAAAGATCAGAGATCCTAAGCATCTATGGCCCCTGTTTCCCAATTATGTTTCCCTTTTTCTACATTACCAGCTGAATTCCAACTTCCAGTGGTATCGGGTGAATGCTATTCAAGCCCTCAATCCTATAGCTTCTCTCTCTCCCTTTCTAGAACATTATTCTGTTTCCCTTTGCTTGCTGCCTTCCCTGATTTAACCATTTTTTTTTTGCTTTCTTACCATGCTTCTCAATGAATTTGCAGCAAGTCTCAACAATCTGAGGGACTTGTTGAGCAATTGGATTGAGGCTCATCTTCCTTTTGGATCCCAGAAGTCGCTGCCCGATAGGAAGTGAAGCCTGTGAGAGCTGCAGGATCTGCAGCAGCAGGGTCCCATTCTCCAGTTCAGCCAGGCTGTCCACAGACACTGCACCCTGTGGGAAAATCCAGACTATCTTGAAATGGAGAAGGAGCATCCATTGGGACCTGCCTAAGTGCTGAGTAGCAAACCCACCCCTTCTATTTCTATTCAGTCCCCACACAATAAGAATGCAAGCCTTGACTCCTCTCCACAAAGGGCCCCTGCCTGAAACCTCTGAGACTGAACTCACTCGACGACCACGGCGAGTGAACTCTCTGGGCAGGGTGGGCTCATTCCTACTGCGACTGAAAAAGCGCCTCATGCGTCCAAACATCCTTTGCACCACGTTTCCCCGACGATGACCTGTGGCATCTTCATCCTGCATAGCAGCTTCCAGTTCAAGGTGCTTGCGGCGGGTAAGCTCATTCACCAGCACCTCTTCCAGGGGGATGCCAAAGGTCTTGAGTGATGCAGCTGGGAAAGGATGGTAAACGTCAAAGCCCCATAGCACTTGTATTGGGGGGGGCGGCTACATGGGCTTGCAGCATCACTCTTCCAAGCAATCATCAATAATCAATCCTGCCCCACCCCAGGCCCACAGCGCCCCTCTGTGGAAATTGGAACCCTGCAATGGTTAGGTGAAAATGACTCAATGTCACTCAACTACCCCGACATGGCTTAAGATTTCATCCCTGCCTATGTCTTGCCAGTGCTTGGCCACCTTGAAGCAATGAGGGAGATTTCTTCTCAGGTTGATCTGTCTGGGGTATGTGCACAGGGAAGCTAAGACAAGTCTGAGAGGACCAACTCAAGAGCCAGCAGCTATGCCATTTCCTGATATTACCCTCTAGGGGGTTTCTGGGAGGGAAAGAGAAGAATCTTCATGGGCAATAGGCATCAGCAGGAATCCAGTATCCGGGGGCACAAGACCAGAGGGTATTTTGCCTTTTATTTATTTCCTAAGGTAAAGAAAAAAAGCCCCCTCACCCCTCTCCTGTCCTCTCAGGATCAGAAACCACTTCTCCAGGGTGTTTGGACGGTCAACGGGTAGAGCTATGAAAAGGAAAAAAAAACATATGCATTCACATTCATATAGGAAGTGCTAAGTAACTAAAACATGGCAGTGAATTGATCTGCAGTGTGGGGACGGGAGATGGGAGGCTGACCAGCCCAAGAAAAGTGTTTTTCACCCAGCCTCAGTTTCCCCTCCTGGCCATAGATAGGACTTGTCCTACCTAGCACATTCAAGATTCCAAGAATTTAACGTAACCAGTTTAATATGCCAGATGCATCTTGCTATGAACCAGTAATTTCTCAGTACAACACTTAAAACATGAATTCAAAAGCTCAGAGGCGCTCTGATCATGCAACAGGCGAGGGGAGGGGCTCTGCCTGCAGCGCCACCACGGGTGAGGGTCGCCAAGTTACTGTGGACGCGCTCACGCGCGGATTTGCCGTCGCTCCGTTTGCTGCGGTGGGAGAATTGGCGACACCTGGCTGCTTCCCCGCTCCAAATCCCCGCAGTGGTGACTGCCAGGGGGGTCTCCTAGCCTTTTGCTTCATCCAGTTCAGACTGCGCCAGAGGTGCGCGCCTGGGGAACCTGGCTTCCACCCCTGCACTTCCCAGTCTTACTGGAGCGCCCCTCGAGTGTCGCAAACATCTCCCACCTCCCCTATATCCTGCAGCTAAATCTGTGCGCATACCCCTGAGATCTCCGGGAGCGCTGGAACCCGGTCTTGCCCCTGGTCCCCTGGCTTCTCCACAACTAACAGAGCTGGGTTGCGCTCCGAGCGCACCGCCAACCCCCAACCCCGCACCGCCCTCCGGTTCTTTGCCCGGGTTGGCGCGTGTCTCTCTGCCTCTTTCCCACCATCTCTATCTCTCTCCACCGTGAAGTCTCTAACCAACCCGATCCTCTTTTAGAGTGTTCCTTTGAGCCTCGGTCCCTCTTTGCCCAATTCTCCCACTACACCTGGTGAACCCAGTTTCTTCACCTGCCCTCGGTTCTACCGGGCTTACCATCCCCTCAAAACCCCAGGCTTCGACTCTACTCAACTAATCTTTTACCTCTTCTGAAATCCAACAAACAGTACTCAACTCCAGCTTCCTCCGTTCCCGGGGCACCAGGTCCGGTTCTGAGACCAGGGATGACCCCCTCTCACCCTCCAGGACCTCTAATCTACCCCATCCCACCCGGGGGGGTCTACTCGCCCGAAGGCGAGGACTCCACTCTCCGGGTATAGCTCACCTCTGTCCGGCTTGAATTCAGAGAGGAAATGTCTGGCCACGAGTTCGTGGTAAGCAGTCTCCTGCAGCTTCAGGCGCTCCAGCTCGGAGAGGCTGTGTATGGATACCATGTCCATCCTGCGGTCCGGGTTCTGTCCTGGGGCTCCTCCCAGGACGCTCACTAAAAAAATGAAGGCAGGCAACAACAGCAAAAGAAGCATGATTCTGGGACACTGTGTCCTTGCTGCCTTGAGAAAAGCATTGCAGCCACCCATTCTGGAGTCGGATGATCATCAAGGCTGCATCATCCAATTGTCACTGGACCTAGTGAAGAGAACTATGGGGGGGGGAGGTAGAGAGGGAGGGAAAACTGGGAGGCGGCTTCACCCTCAAGCAGGGCTGTCTCTACTTGATTATTCAGGGGGAGAAGAAGAAAAAAAACAACTTGGGAAAAAAAACCAGCTCTGAACAGACAGACAGTCCAGAAAAGAGAAAAAAAAACTAACAAAAAATAGGGAAAACAGGTTTTTGCTTAAAAAATCAGCGACCTTATATTTTAAGCACTTTGATACAACAATAAGACATAATATTTTCTATTAATTAATTTGAGCACCGGTAGTTTTTTTTTTTTAATAATGATGCCCTTAGCTGTCTGGGCTAGGTAAATAAGGAGGCGTCTATCCAATCTAGAAGCACTGTAAATTTAAATAACTCTTTCAGAAGGCAAACTGGACACATGGATCTGAAGCCAAAATTTGTCCCTAGGTCTTTTGACCTAGTACTTCCCCTTCTAGGAATCTTTTCTAATGAAATCTTGCTACAGACAGGAAACATCATATACAAATGAGCCATCCAATAAAATACCTAGCCCCAAAATGAGATTAGTTATATAGATTATGTAATAAATAGTAAGGGAAATGATGCAACTATACATTGATACCTGCAAAGAGATTTTCAACAACAAATACAAAATACAGAAATTATGATCGCCTCTATGTGAAGAAAAACATACTCAAAGCACTGAAACAAACACACTTAAGTTCTAACAAATACTCTTTAGTGGTAGAATTTTGTTTGCTTTTACTTTTTCTCATTTATTAAGCTTGATTATGTTGCATTTTTTGGGGGGGAGTCAACTTTTATGAAAACAAGCTCATCTCTAGACCATTTCTAGTGAGACTCTGAACAGGATTAGTGATCACAGTGAAGTTTGTCTTAATGTAGTGGCAATGGTGTTTTACATGGCCTTTCTCCATGTCCCTATCTGATACTGTGCTCAGGCTACACATCCCTCAGAGGAGACCTCCCTGGACCCCACATAGCATCTTTTATCACATCCTCTGTTACTCATTTGTTCTTTCAGCCACATATCAAAAGAAGAAAATCTGTATTAATTGCCCACTTTAATACTGCTTTTTTCATAAAAGATTTAATAGAATGCAGTGAAAGACATACACAGGTTAGCAACAGTTTATAAAACCTTTTTGCTACAGCAGCTGGCAAACGTATAAACAAAGTACTGTGAGTACAGAAAGGAGAAAATATCTAAGTCTGCCTGGAGACAGGCTCAGGGAGAGGAAGGGGGAGAAGACAGAGATACAGAGACAGAGACAGAGACAGAGACAGAGACAGAGGCAGAGACAGAGACAGAGGCAGAGGCAGAGGCAGAGGCAGAGACAGAGACAGGCAGATACAGAGATAGAGACAGAGACAGAGGCAGGCAGATACAGAGATAGAGACAGAGACAGAGGCAGATACAGAGATAGAGACAGAGACAGAGACAGAGACAGAGAGATAACAGCTTGTACAAAGGCAATGAGATGGAAAAAAGATTGGCATCTACTTAAAGCAATATACAGAAGCTGGAAGAAGATAAATCATGGAAGACCCTATAATTCCATGTTTAAAAGGTGGACATTTTTTCTACAGGCAATAGGGCACTACTATAGGATTTTAGGAAGGAAGTGGCAGAGTCATAGATGCATCTTTGAAAAATCAAAAAGAGACATGAAAACTTTAGTTTGAGTACAAGAACAATGAATTGGTTACATATATCAGAGATCCTGAATGGAAATGACAAGATTTAGGGGAAAATTAATTCTAATGGAAAGGAAAAGTTTAGGATAGCTTCCAAGCTCATGATTTGTATGGATATGTTTATGGCTAGTTTCTGACTGAGAAAATAATTGGGGACATGGGGAACTAAGCCTTTTGACAAAAGGAAGCAACCTTATACCATTTTTCTAAGTTTTCCTCTCATATGAAGGTTTGCAAATATGTTCTATATATTATTGGGGGGCTTAAAATTCAAAGATCAGATAACATGGCTGTTTACACAGAGAAGTCAGAAAATATTTCTCATACAGTAGTCTAATTAAATGAACTATGATGTCTAGAAAGAAAATATACTTCTTCTTGAGTTTTATCAACAAAATTCTCTTTTACCCACTTGCCTTATTGACAAGTCACAGATACCAGAAATGACTGCCAGATAACTGAGGTACAGCATATAAAAAGAATGAAGGCTGTTTCTGTGGCTTTTAGATGAAGCCAAGATGAAAGCCTATAGATTCTGAAGCTCTTTCAACTGCAAAGCACATACCCTGAACCCAAGGTGAACACCAAAGCTCGACCACCAAATAACAACCAAAATTTAAACCAAAGGCATATGCATTTAAGTGCAATTCCAGACTGACCTTCTAGCAAACCCTACCAATAATAGCAAGTCTAAACAAGTCTAAAATCTATCAAATGAGGGTCTCATCTTGACACACAGTCTAGCTTTGGCTTCCAATTTCTAACATCCCAGTCCCCCTCCCCTTATCCAGTCCAAACATCTTAGTACCTCTCTTGTAGTTTCAGCTATTTCTTCTTGAGGCTTACCAGAGCTGTTCACCCAAAGAGCAGAGCAGATTCTTTCCCCAAAAACACAGGATGAAAATAAATCCCTCCCCTACTCAAAAAAAAAGGTGAGAACAAACAGTGAAACCTCAAATCATCATCAGCCAGAATAGGAGAGGGGGAGGGAGGGAGGGAGGGAGGAAGGGAGGAGAGAGAGAGAGAGAGAGAGAGAGAGAGAGAGAGAGAGAGAGAGAGAGAGAGAGAGAGAGAGAAGCCTTGGAGAGATGACTCAGCCTAGATGCTTACAATTCCAAAGGAAATCAAAGGTCTTACAATAAACCGTTTGTCATTGCCTCCCTGCTTGAACATACAGGGCTGTACTTAATAGTCATGGGCTGCAGTACTGCCAACAAAATTGACTCCATTTTGTATACCTTCAACCCTCTCAGATTACCAGTAGGCCCCAAGACTGTAGCAGAGCTAGGAAGACCAAAATGCCCCCAAAAGAAGCAAATGGGAAACTCGGGGAGGGGATAAACAGGCTTTAGCACTAAGGGACAGGCAGAAAACAAGTTCTTTAGGTTTAACCAGTCTACTTGTTCTCAATCCTGACTTGACAAGCTGAACACAAAAGAAAGCTCACCACAGGGAACAAAGTGCCTAGAGATGTCTCCTGCTTCAGTGCCTTCTCCTCCCAGCTTCAGCATGCCATTTTGTGGCATTGAAATGACTATGAGATTAAAAAGATACCCAAGGAGGAAAGTGAAAGCAGAGAATCCAAGATATTTGCAAAAGTAATTTGTTTACCCTAACACCTGTAGTTGGCAATAAAGCTAGAGCCAAAACCATCATTTCTTAGCTGTATAAACATAGGAAAACATATTGAATCCTGAGCCTTGGTGACCTGCTCTGTAAAATGGGGAAATGACATAGCTTCCATCTCCATAGTTACATCTTAAATGAATATTGTGTGTGTAATAAGTAGCACTAGTTTTTTAAATAAACATGTGTTATCAAATATTCCTTGCCGAGAGCCCAAATCAGGCTGCAAAAATGATTATATAGAATAGGAACTTGTATTGATGCATTGATTAATCTACTCTGCTCAATTTCGAATAAGTTTGAATTCAATTAGCACAGATAAAGAGATCTGGGGATCTATTAGGAAAAGCTCTGTTTTCTTCACTCTACAACCACAACCATTTTTAATCATCTTACAAGAGTCAGAAAAACTAACTGCATAATTAAGTATTACAAATGCTGTCGTTCACATTAGTAAAATGCAACTGTTTCCCCAAATGTATTTTTCTTTCAAACCATCTAGTTTTACCATGTTCCCAACTAAAGATCATATCACATCATTTGGACCAGTAAAAGAGTTCAGCAATTAGCAGGTACCAAGCAGGAGAACCTGCACAAAGGACAGAGAGACAAATCAAGTATTGAGCAGTGCAAAGGGGTAGGGGGACCACCTTTGGGTGACATCAAGATTGTTCTCCATGTCCTGCTGAAGTGCATGGCACAGATGGGGAAACAAACTAACATTGGAAATGTCAACGACTTCAACAAGGAGAGGACATAAATGATCTCTGCTTACCACAAATCCATAACCTTCAAAATTTGGGGACCTAATTTACTCCATTGCTCCCATCAAATAGTTAGGATTGGTCCAGCTCTCACTAGTAAACATGGATAATGGAACAAAAACAGGGACCACACTGACACTGTGGTCTGAATCTCTATTAATTAGACAGCTTGTTACATCATTAGAATTTTGCTCCAAGCCACTGAAAGCTCCTTGGAGTTTGAGAAATTGATAGTACATGGGACTGGGTGCTCAGAAGGTATCACATCTACATTATTCAAATGTGTACAGGCAGTGACAATGGGTAAAGACATCCCCACTAATATATCACAACCTGGGAAAGAGATACAGAGCTCTAGCTGAACACATCTGGGCGCCGATTTGGTCTGCTGACACATTACCTCATTCATCTGGAGCATTAATGAGTTAGCCTTTAAGTTGTTATCCCATAACCTCCATTTCAGCAAAGGCTGCAGATGCAGTGAACAGAATGACTCATTTTAGCCTATGCGGTGGTGAAGCCCCAAGATAATTAAATCTGGGGACAGCGTTCTTCAGTCCATGCAGTCAGCCCATCATGCCACAACAGAGGCTCATAAACTGGAGATAGTATTGTTAAAATATCTCAAAAAAACTCTAGGTTTAAAAATCTGCTTAAGGATAGTGTACAATGAGGACTGGAGTGAAACTTGGCTGTAACTAGTCCAAAATCTCTTTTCTGAATTTCAGAAAACTGAGACTCAGAGACTGGACATGAACCCATTTCTCATTCTCAGGGCATTTTTTACTACCCCATTCACCAATCCTCAGAGCTGCAAGACTTTTGCATTGCTAGATAATTAACTCTCAATAATGCATCCATAATCAAAGACTACTTCTATAAAACCAGAGGAAATCATATAGAAGGCAGACAGCCACCAGAAATGACAGCATCTGTGTCCAATAAGTACATTCATCATTCCATAGAATGTGGGATGCCCTTTTTAAATTTTATGGACTAAAGAAACAACTCCAGCTCAGAGTGGTGAAAGACAATCTTATGCTATAAACATCCCAAAGGATAGTGTAAACAAGGAAATGCGACATCAAATACAACAAGATGTAGATTTTCTTGCTATCATCTGCAGTATGTTTTAGGGTGCATAATAGTGCTGCCATCACAAGCTGTGTCATCTTTTCCACCTTTTAGTTGCTTTTTCTCTTAAATGGTGGCAGAGGAGGCAAAAATAAGATGTTCTATCAATGGGTGGTAAAAGATAATTAATGCTTAACTTGTCTTGTGCTTCTCATTTTCTCAAAAGCTTTCAATATGTCCTGTAGGTCTAGACCCTGGCACACAGTAGGTGTTCAATAACTGTTCATTGGGTGAATCATAGGATTATAAAGTATAAGGATTTGCAAGAACATAAAGCTCTTACAATTAAAACAGCTATCCATGATTCATGAACAAATGAATCATGCCACTTTCTTCTCACAACAACCCCTGGAAAGGAGGTGGGTTGGGATTATCCCCTCTTTACAGACAACAACAAACTAGAGTTCTTGAGAGCTTATGACTTAACTCAAGTTATTAAAAAAAACATGGGAGAAGTGGGAAGAAAATCCCCCCTTTGTGTGTGTGTGTGTGTGTGTGTGTGTGTGTCATACACTCCCTCTGTCTCTCCACCTCCATTTTGTCTGCTGACTGTCTGTGTCTCTGTGTCTCTGTCTCTGTGTCTCTGTCTGTGTGTGTGTGTGTGTGTGTGTGTGTGTGTGTGTGTTCACAGTGGAGGCTTAAATTTAAATCTTAGCCTTACACATTCAAAAACCAAGTGTATGACTTAGAGCAAAATACCTCACTCCTGTGGTCCTCAAGTCCATGACATTATAATATAACAAACACAGTACATGTAAGGGGTGCATATTAACCCAAAGGTAGAATGGGATGAAAGAGTCCTTGAAAGGGTACATTAGTCCCAGAGCGAGAACCCCCCTCTCTCTCTGAAAAAAAAGTAAAATAAAAATAAAAACCCTTCCAGTCAACTTTGCAAGGACTGCTAGGTCGAAGTACTTCTATCTGGGATTGAGGGGGGAGTCTCTCCCTGGTGAAAAATACCCCTGACCCTGCTTTTAAAAATGAAAATGAATACTCACCTACTGCCAGAAAAAGCACACTTTCAGAAGAGAAAGGAGGACTAGTTCTTCACTGGGTCTTCCTTGATGGGAGATGCAGTATATGGGGAGATTAGTTTGTGAAATGTAGAGGAAAGTAACTGGGTCACAAAAGCAACTGAGTATCCACTATTGGCCAGTCCTGATAGCTCCTGCCCTTGGCATCTTATAGCCTAGTTGAAGGTCACATAAATGTCACATGACTAAGAGGGATCATCATCCTTAGGACTATTAAGAATTGACTATATCTATTGGTCTACTGATTTGTAGGTTTTCAGTACACACTCAGTAAATTCTAGCACATTCTTCCCAGATAATCATTCTCCTCACTTCTGCCCCTCCCTCTCTGGTCTCCTCACAAGCAACCATATACACACTCACATCCTCACACACTTCTCTCCATGTTCACTATAATAGAGAGGAATGAGAACCCGTTAAATGGAGCATCATGAAACATTTGCCTTTCCAGATAATATCTGTGACTTCCACACAGCACACATGAGAAAAAACAAAACACCAGTAGAAACAATCTCCCAGACCATCTGGGCAGAGGTCATGTCAAGGAAACCGGCAGAATAAAGAAATCCTCACAGTCTAGGCTCAGGGTTTCTCTTTCATTTCTGTGCCCCTCCCCACTCACTTTCCTTCCCTCTGATTATATCTTCCTCAACATGCATACAATTTTCTGCCAGTTTTCTTTTTCAAAATCCTGTTTGAATGACTGTCATAGGGAATTGGGTCTGTGGGAGATATTTGCCCCTGTAGTTTTCATGAACAGGAATGACATTTTAAAACTACCTTCAAATAACCATATTTCTAAAATATCAGTGTCAAACTGCACATTCTCCTTCTCCAAAGTAGACTGTGCTCTTCAAAAAGCCTCAGACCAAGAGTCAGGGGGCCTTGGGCAAGTCACTGTGTGTCCCCAAGCCCCAAACTGCCATAGTTTATCATTATCTTGTTTACCTAAACAGCACTGCAGATACAGCCCTCTGACTGCAGAGTCCTTGATTACTCTAGGTAAGCTCTTAATGAACTCCAGGACAGAAGGGTCGCTGCACTGATGCCATACCTCCTACTCAAAAGAGACCCCCTTTCCATTCCTCGGTGGATTCATGGGGCCCACAGTATACAAGGTGGAGGTAATAAATTGGTCTCCTTCTTTGTCTTATGTAAGCTGGGGCCCCGCTGAGGATCTTGACGCGGGGGAGGGGGTTAACACAAACTCTTTACCCTCGAATCAAGGAGTCAAGGGGTTAGCCTCAGCCTGTGGCAGCTACTGAGAGGGGGCGCAAGGCCTTCAGACTGAGTTGGGCTTCGCAGCGCATGTCCCGTCCCTATGTAGCTCCTGGGAGCGCTTAATCTGCAAAGTTAAACCAAGACCCTATAGTGTCCAAAACTACTCTCCCGCTGTCCCCTGTTACCCACCCAGTGAGAAGTGAAAAAAAAGCCGTCTTTCCTCCAAACTCTCCCCTGGTTCCCTTCCCGGAGAACCCTGGCAACAGGTTCAACACTCGCTGCTCCCCTGTCCCTCCCACACATCGGACCCTGCAGAGAGAGGATTCTCGCCCACCTCTCTCTCCACCCCACAGAGAGCCACACTCGGACCCCTGATGTCGAGCCCCTGCTCTACCTCTTGGCGACTCTCCTGGTCCGACCAAGGAATAAGAGGCTTGGAGACCTGCTAGGCAGCCTGGCAATGCGGCCGCTGCTAGTCCTGAGAGGAGCTGCAGGCGCTGTGAGCGCTCGACTCTGCCACTCCGATTCCCCCACCCTGTGTACAGCTTTCCGCGGTGGGGTAGGGGCTGATTCATAGCAATTTTCTACACAGCAGCTAGCTCCGTGCCTTAGGAATACCTGTTTGCTGAATCCCCTGGGCTACTCCCACTGTTTTTCCACGGACCCCACAATCTTTACTCCTCTTATTTAAAACAATCTCAGCTTCAAGATTCAGTCCTAAAGGTCCCCTGAGCTTTCACAGCCCCCCTCCTGGCCATGCTTCACATTCTCACATTCCAGATGAAGGAAAGGCAGAAGTGGGGTTCAAAAGGTTAAGAAATGTACCCCCCAAACACTGAGCTAAATTAGTTACAGAGCCAAGGTGAGGGTCCGCACCTCTTGGTTCCCAGCTTGGCACCCTAATTGGTATAGCACATCTATTCCCTTCTAACCTGGCTCCTATGAGTAGGGAACATCCTTTGTAGACTCTTTGCAAGCAAGGCTACTTAAAGACCACCACCCACCACACCTTGCCTCACTTTGTCAGCTCCATGTTCCCCACTCTTTTCCAAGGCCTCTGCTCTAAAGAGGTCAGTTTGTTCAAAGTTCAGTGAACAAGAGAAGCAAACAGTAGCTGACTTCACAAAGTCCTCCACCCACCTGGATGGAAATGATCTCAGTAACCTCCCCCACCACATTACTATTACCTTCATTCTTTCGTATTGTTTTTGCATGTCTAGACACCTGGGGAAGCCATATGACCATGCACATAAAATGTCCTCCCAAACTGCCCTTTTCTAATCTGTAGCCTACCAATCATACCTACAAATCAACATTATATCAAGCAACAACTTTTTGACAATGATAGTGTATCTCTATTATTCTCTTCTGATGCACCAAAAGCAATATGGTGCTATGATGCAAGCTCTCATGATAGGAAATTCCAAAGCATAATGGTTCCCCTTGCAACTGAATTTCTTGCTCTCTTGGGTCAAGTCAATGGAGAATGGAAGAACCTGCTTGTTACAAGGTAAAAGAGCAGAAAAGGTGAGAATCCAGAATGTTGAAGACTAAAGACTACATATGAGCCCAACAAGAAAGAAGAAGGGAGAGGCACAATACGTGAAAATGAAAGAGGGAAGAAAGGAAAAGTTAGAGAGCAGCTGCTCATTCTGGATATACATGGCTACAAAGAATGTTCAGGAAAGCCTTCTCCAAAGGCTAAGTAAGACATGTGACTCTGAAGAATTAATATTGGAAGAGAAATCCAGAAGATCAATAGAAAATTTCTTTTCACACAGGAGGCAGGGAAGGAAGGGTTGAGAGGGGATACAGTAGAGAGAGAGAGAGAGAGAGAGAGGGAACTTCTGTTCTTGGTTGCATCTGTGTGCTATTTGGGGTTCAAGTACCACCAGGATGATGCTGAGCTCTCCCCCTGCTTCCCCCCTAAAATTAAATAAATCTTACCCTACTCAGAAGTATAATTGCAATGCTCAGGATGAGTTTGCTTTCCATTGAAGGAGAGGCTGCCTTCCTCTCTTGCTGGAAATGGGCTGGGTGCCTCCCTTTATAAATTCTAGAGCACCAGACCAGGAGATGGAGAAAAGGAGGGAGGGAGCACTTGAGGCTGGTCCAATTGTCCCTGGCATATTCATCCTCATTCTCATTCTCTCTCCCCTGTCTCCCTCTCTAGAGTTTTCTGCAGCCCCTCCTTCTGGCCCTGGCAGCATTGTCCCTTGTCCTCACTGCAGCATCCTGCAGACAATTCCTCTCTTCCTTATGTTAAGGGGCTGATTGGGGTCATGTATATATTAGTGTTTGTTTTGGGCGTTACTGGGGACTTGTCTCAGGGTCTTTGGCAAGCTAGGCCAATGTACCACCACTGAGCTACACCCCAGTTATGATGCCTTCATTTTAATGTGGAAGTTTAGACTGGCATGACAGAGAAACACTAGCATTTGTGGAGGAGGGTATGTTATCAGAGATGGGGGGGAAAACACCACTTAAGTAACCAGCAACATATTTGTGTTGAAAGGCAGTGAGGAGACATGATTTGAGCCTGAATTCATAGGAAGCCAATTTAGGCAGAGGACTGGCAAGTTACTGGCATAAATTACAATGATTGCTGGGGTAACATAAATACACAGAGATGATCGGAGGTATGAAATAGCTGTAGCAATGACTGCAACTAGTTCTGGCCTCAGGTGTCTCAACTGCAAAATAGGAGAATACATGTTTACCCTCACATTGCTTTGTAGAAAAGTGAGCAGATAACATCTGCAAATACTGAGCACTTACCTTAGTACTGAAGCCCTGAGAGGAAAAAGAACCTGCCCATGATCACCAAACAGATAGTAGAATCTGATGTGAACCTAGGTCTTTCTTCCTCACACACCCCTGGCCCTAGGAGGAGTGCTTTACAATCTACTTTCTTCTCTAAGAAGGCTGCCAGGACTACCCTTGGGGATTTTGTGGAGGTAGAAGTAGGGAGACCAGTTAGGAGTTGACTCTGTGCTTATAAACGTAGTCCCTCTGTCACTTACTCTCAGCCTCAGGGGACTGGGGCTCAGGCTCCTGTCTGATCCCCCTTCTCATCACCATTCAGGTAATCACTTTGTGGTATCTTGGACTGATTCATTGCCACTTCAGCACCAACTCTGCTGCCCAGCTCCTAGGTGATGACTCACCCTTTGGCTGCCTAAGGACTCTGCCCTCCAGGAAAGAGGCTTTCTCCTTAATTGATTGCAGAAGCCTTGGCTGCATTGAAAAAAACCACCCTTCCAGTCAGACTTAGAGATGAAGGGCTTTGAGGAGGAATTGAATAGCCCCTTGCCCAGAGTCACTACCATCTATCCCCACAATGCCTTCCGTGCCACTATTCGAGTCTCCCTTCTGTGTTCTTTTTGTGTTGCCCAGGGATTTTCACCCAGGACATGTCTTTTCCACATTACAGTTGGGCTGTGTTTCTAGCACTGTGTCAGGCACTGGCAAAATATAAGATATTGAGAGACATTGCTAGCACCCAGTGAGTGCTAACTACAAATTTATGAACATTATTGTGCCATCTTGGTAAGGGGGGTATGCAAGAGGGGTAGGAAGTCCCTGTGATGGTGCAACCTCAAGAATTAGAGCTGTGACCAGGACTTTCTTATGGTTGGGGAGTGACATCCCTAAGTCACCCACGCAGACATTTCCCTTCAACACAGAACACTGCTTAAGAAATTGAAAGTCAGCAGAACTCCTGCCCATCCATTGCCTTCCTGATCTGGCTTAGAGGCATCAGCTGGTGGCCAAGTTCCATAAAACTACCCTGATTCCTGTCCCCAATTCATATCCTAGTATTTTTTATGAGTCCCGAAAGGAAGGAGACATCTTTTATATGTCAACGCCCTAAATACCCTGCTTCTTAAGCCAGCGACTTGCCAAGGTGGTCGTCTACAAAGTGGCAGCCTTAGAATTCGAACCACTGACCACTTGGGAACCCACACACTTTGCATAGATAGAACTTTATGTTGCTTGGCGCTGGGTGTCAGGAAGGAAAGACTTTGTCTTCCCCCATTTCTCTTGCCCGTGGTCCATCTCCAAAGAAAGAGAACAACACAAGCAAAAAGAAGTAGCCTAAACAGTCATCTGCCCATGAAAAACTGTGAAATGACCTCTTAGCCTACTTACAAGCTAAGGATGGGAACTTGGTTTCCCAGGGAGGCTAAGGTGCAAAAGTGTAAACCACCTTCAGCCACTCTGCCGCCCCCTGCCGCCGTGGTTCCAAGTCTTAGGTTGCTGTGTGCAGGGAGCGCAGGTCTGGAGTGCTAAGGAAAAAGAGAGTCTTTTGGCTGGGTGAGAGCAGACACAGGCTCATGCTAGGCTGCAAATAGCCCTGCCAGATTTGCTGATGTAAAGGGGGGGTCGTTTACAGCTTCCTACTGTGTGTCCAGCGTGGAGTCAGTGATTTCTAATTGCCACTGCCTTGTATGTAGTAAATCTGTTGCTATGCAAAATAATGAGCTCTCCATTAACATTAGTCTTCGAGCTAGAAGCTAGGGGTTTCGCAAAAAAGCTTCTATGCAAATATCAACTCTTTACTTTTTGAAACCAATAAAGCCCCTCACTCTTCAGATGTCCGCTCCTAGGGGTTAAAAAAGAAGTAGCACACCCTGGGGGAGGGGCAGAGGTCAAATAGATGGGACAGGGGGAGGGTACTGGGAGGAGGAGCCTCCAGCGGGGTCGACCACAATCTGAGTCAGGGTCCTCGCAGAGTGCTGGCGCCTGCTGGCGAAATCCCCGGACTTTTCCTGTTTTCCTGGGTTCCGACTGGACCATACCTGGACCCAACTCACTGTCTTGGCCTGGGACAGAGGGGGAACACCCTCAGGTCAAAGGGAAAAGAGCCTCTGTGCCCGCTTCGCCTTGCAAGCCCATCCTCCCTCCTTTCTTCCCCGCCTCCACTCCTCACCCCCTTCTCTTCCGCCTTGAGAGGAGGGGGCGGGCTGTATGTGTATGTATGTATGCATGTACGCGTGTGTGCGCGCGCGGGTACCGCACGTCGGTGTATGTGTTCGCTTGTGGCCAGGCGTTTGTGTGTGAGGAGGGGGGCTGAGGTGCATGTTTTAACACAAGTGTTTGGTGTGGTGTCTTTGCTCTCTGATACAAGGAGACATGTGTTTGTGTGTTCATGCTTGTAGGATGTATGATTCTGCCTGACTGTAGAGTGACTATGAGGGTGCGGTCTGGATATAGGTGTGTTTGATGTGTAATTTTTCCGGGGTCTGTGGTTCTGCTGTGGTGAGTGTATACAGGTTAACAGTGTGTGTGCCTGCTGAAGCTTGTGTGCTTATGTATATTTGGTGTGTGCTTATACTTAGATGCAATATGTTAGTGTGGTTTTACAGGTAGTATTCATTGTGGTGTGTAAAATGTGCATTTGTGAGCAAGGCACCTCTATAAGTGTACTGAAGTGTTTGTGTTCAAAGGTTTGTGCATGTGAGGGTTTTATGTGTGTTTTAATTGATATGTTCAAGTACGTGCTTTGAATGTGTGTCCAGTTTATATGCTTGTACAGAGCATTGAATATGGTGTGTCTTGGAGGGAGATCATGAGAGTTTATGGGTGCAGTGTGTGAAATCACAAGGTTATTTAAAAGAACCCGAGTGATCTTTTGTATTGTGGTATATGTGTGTGTGTGTGTGTGTGTGTGTGTGTGTGTGTGTGTGTGTATACATTGCACCAAGATTTGGACAAGGAAGAAAGTATGGGCTGGCAACCCCAGCAGGGGCGCCCACGGCTTGATCTTCTCGGTGGAGGTCAGCTCTTCCATCTCGTGGCTGCCAGGTCCGCTGAAGCAGGGTGTGAACTTACCTGCTGCTTAGAGAACAGAAGAGGAGGGCTTCGCAGATTTGGCCAGGTAGGGTGCCTAATGCGCGGTGCAGGGGCTAGTGGGAGTAATCTGGAAAGATTGTTGGTCACTGACCCATGTCACCACCACCCCACCAGGAGGTCCAGTTTGTCTCCAGCTGAGCACAACTATTTGTTCAAGGCCTGGCTGTTTTCACACCTCTTTGACTTTGAGTGGGCAGATTCAGTTGCCTGGAAGCCCTTTCCCCCAGGGCCTAATGACAAACTCCTACTTAATTTTTTAAAGACTTAACTCAATAATCACAAAACTTTCTCTGCTTTTTTTCTACCCCTCCCTCCCTCCCTGTTGAGGGCTCTTATCCTTTGAGCTATCATAATTACAATCTTCATACTTATGACATGATCATACATAACTATTTGTTAGACCTTCCTTTCAAATGCAGAGCTGCTACAGAGACCACCTGGTATACAGGAGAAATGATCATACTCATCATAATTCTGTTTTCATTTATTAAGCACTTTCTGTGTACCAGGCATGGTGCTAAGAAGCCATTCTATGTATTGTCTCTTTCAGTCCTCACAATGAGGCTGTGAGGTAGATAGAGATATAATTATCGCTATTTTACACTTCAGAACACAGGTTCAGAGTAGTTAATTCATTCCCTAATGTGATGCAGATCACAGGAGACAGGGCTGGTATTCGAACCCACTTCTGCCCTGCTCCAAAAAATCATTCTGCTGTAGCAGGCGACTTCAATGAAAGTACTCTGGTTCCTTCTAGACAGTGAAGTTGTTATCAAACAGTATCCTTTCCCAGGGCTTCTTTCTTGTCAGTTTACTGACAGTACTAAGAGTACTCTGCATAATTACTTTGTCTCTCAGACCACTGAAGCCTTCTGCACCTAACTGCACCTCACCAGCTCCACTTCTGGGAGCTTTCCTTAGGCTGGTGCTGAAAGAAAAGCAACACTGAATTTTTGCTTTTGTTTGTGTGTTTGTTTTTTTCTTTTTCTGGGGAAGAACGGAGGTGAGGGATAATGAAGGAGTATGTGACTTTCGTAGCGCCCCCAGACCTCACAGCACCCACAACAGAAGCTGCTTAGCAGTCAATTCCATGCATTCCAGCCCTCGCCATAGGAAACTTCACTTAGAAAAACAAGTAGAACCCCTCCCCACCAAATAATTACTGAATGGTACCTATTTCGTGTTATTCATGCTTGGGGGGCACTGTGCTTGCCTAACGAGGCTCATGCTGCTGTACTGCCTTCCAATCGGCTTCATCTGAGAAATTCTAATTAAAACAATACATTGCATTCGGGAGAACACATTTATGGGGGGCGTGGTATCAGCCTAGTCACAGCCAAAGGATGGCTGGAAGGACTGGTTCCCAACTGAGCCCCCAGGGAACCATCCTGGACTGCTGCAAAGAGGTCAGGGGGTGGAGAGAGAGGGACAATTCAATGGTGGTGAGTCACTTTGCCACTTTTCAGGGGGGAAAGTGAGAAGCACGATTTAAATTGCCACTGTTATTATTGTGCCCTTTCAACTGGCACAAATGAGCCTCGTGTATGGATGAAAAGCAGTAGGAACATCCATAAAGCTGCCCCCCAGCTGGGTCTGGGTCAGCATCTCATCCTGGATAGGGCGGGACAGGAAAAGCATTTCTTAAAGTATTAGGTACACAGAAAGGCTTCTTTTGAAGGTAGAAAAGGTCTGAGATTCACAGGACAGAGTCCACCTGAAACCTTTGATTTCACTACACTTACATCTGTACAAGGAGCTCAGACGAATTTCACCTCTCTTAGCAGCTGCTCTTAATCATTCGCCCTGCACAGGTCACTCTAGCACTCCCCCTTCAGAACACACAGCTTCGTTTCTGCTTCTTCACTGCCAACCAGCTGTGTCCTCTTCTTTCTAGAAAGAAGATTCTCTTCCTGTCTTCTATTCCCAACACACACACACACATCACTGTCTAAATCCAGGTAATCCATCTGCATCACACAGACCTTTTGGCTCAGTGTGCATGCCTGTGAAATGGGAACACTCTGAAGAAGCTAAAAGGTCCAGGCTTAGGAGGTTTCTAGGATATAGTCCTGGGCCAGAGAGTATTAACATACTTTGAGATATCCTCACCCAAGAGCCATGCAAATGATGAGATAAAGATAGGGATGCTAGAACCTCTCCCACCATCATGGAAACACACACACACACACACACACACACACACACACACGACCACTACCACCACCAATTTCCTTATACAAATAGCTTCCATAATTTTACCTATCTTTGGGGTAGAGGAAGTGTGTACCCACCTGCAAAATGGCTGCCCTAGAATTGCTTAGTTGACAAAAGGAGAGGAACCATAGAATGTACCAGCCAAAAACCTGACACTCAAAATCAAAGTTCAAGAAAAGGTTAGTTAACTCCCTTCTCCCTTTTCCCCTTTCTCGTGGAGCACAAGAGTATCTCAACCAAGAGGTTTGGGGTGTGGTGCCACCGAATAAGTTGACAGTGTTTCCCATTACTAATTTGCCTGACACTCTTGAAACAATCCCTCTTCTTTTAGGATGATGCCTCGAGCAGCCTAATGCAGCCCCAGAAGAACTGGACCTCAAATCCAATTCTCTCTCTGCAGTTTCTCCTGGCAGTGTGAGACCTGGGTTTGAGAACTAATACCCCACAAAGGAATGTCTGAAATCGTCTACATGTTCAGATGTCCCCAATCCCAGCAGCCCCAGACCCAATCTTGCCTCCTAAATAGGTGCTATTTTGCTAAAGAGAAAGGAGACTATTTCTTGCCAAGGTTTCCTTACGATTTTTTCGTATTTTCCCCTCATCTCTGCCCTGGGGATCAAGAACAGTTGCTAAGTTCTAGCAAACCCCAAGGGTAAGAGGAAGATGGGAGAGTTGCTTCTCTGAGAGATAGGAGAGAATCAAAATGAAGTTTCTATTGAGTACTTAATTATTTGTTCCCTGTTAAAGGAAAACTAACTCTCCCCTTTGTCAAAAGTGGTGACATGGGCCAAGACCCTATCCTGTGCCCCTTCCTCCCTGATGTCATTGCCTCCCTCTAGAGACCAAAGCAAGTTACTACAAGCTAAAGTCAGCTACACTTGAGCTGAAGTAAGGTTAAGAGATGGGGGTGGGGGTGGCCTGGCTGAGTATAATTCTAGGGAGGGACCAAAACTACAAAATATAAGAAAAGTACTGATATTCATGGGGACCAGAGATTCAAGAGGCCAGTCTTTTGATGCTATTTGTTTTTGAATGATGCTTGAAATTCCACCCTCTCCTTCACCCAAGTGTCCTCCTACATGCTCCCCTCCCTCAATGACCTTTGGCACCCATTCTGTAATATATTATTATGTCTGCAGTTCTATATCTATGTGCATCTGAGAAGGTTCTGAGTCCTTTGCTTTGATAGAAAAAGTGAGAGGAATAACAAGTGTCAGCCAAACCATACAGAGAACAGTTGGAACAGCAGTTTAGGATAAGCACATAGAGCTGCATGGGTTTCCTTATTAAGCAGGGACCTTCCAGCTGCTGGGTACTGTGTGCCCGTCTGAAGAAGCTGCGTGGTTTCTTAAGACGTGTATTTGAGACGTGACAGGCTTTGCCAAGGCTCATCAAACATCCCATCTACCACTTCTGCGCATGCATGTGAGAACAAATGATACTGCCAGAAGGAAACAGAAATTGTTTCCTAGTGACTCACAGCACCAGCCCTAAGGACACAGGTGCTGTTTGCACTGCATCTCCTCATTGAAATGTGCACTTTTTCACAGAAAGGGACCTATAAGCCATCAGGTTGTTCAAACTCCAGAATTTGAATGCTGAGCAAGGCATCACCAATGATATAATATTGACCATTTTGGAAATATGTGCTGTATGTCAGAAGAGTATTTGGAGATTTTGTAATTACTATCTCTTCTCCTTTCACTCAAATTTTTCAGTTAGACCAAAAATTTTCCTCAATAACTATGTAAAAATGTGTAAATTACAGAACTTTCCTAGCTTTTTCTTTAAGCCAGGGAGAATAGTACCTTGAAGAGTTGTTATGGAGGTAAAAAGTGCCTGGATATTGGTAAATATTTGAATAAACAAAATACATATCTTTTGATACCTGAAGCATAAAAATCATTAATATAATTTCATGTACACCAATAATAAATATTACTGTCATTAATAACCCAAAAATGTAGGCATGCCACTTTAAGAGAAGAGAAGTAACAGGCTTGTAACAATACTGTGGGATCAAGCCTGAGAGGCCCAGGACTCCAACCAGCTGCGTCTTTTTCTCACCCAGCAATAGGGGACATTTCACAATCACCAGGAAGATAATGATCAGCTGATTTGATGTAGTCCTTATATTAAAACAAAAACACAAAGGGAAAATGTTAAGACTGAATTATGTATAATGGAATTTAAGTTTAGGGTATAAATTAATTGCATATCATAACTTTGGAGTACCCTTTTTAAAATAGCCTTTTAAAACTTAAAAAGTAATTTAAGGACAAATTTTATGCAGATTTAAGAAAAGAGTGGAAAAAAACCCAAGTATTATTTTGCCACCTATATGGAATCTCCCAGTTTACCTGCTGTGAATATTCTTCTGGTCTTTCCCGAATGCAGTTGTGACAGTTATGATCATGCCATTTTCCATGCTATTATGTATTCTTCAGAGATCTCCTTTTTATGGCTGTATACTACCTATCAAGTAGGTATGTTGTAAAGTGTATTTAGCCACTGCGCTATTGTTGGGCATTTAGGTTGTCTTACTAGCTAAGTGTGAAAACAAAGGAATGATGCTTATTTCACAATTGCCGTAATCACCCTCAGGGACCTGGTGTCCTGCTCTCTCAACGTTCAATGTGCTTTCTGTCATTTGATATTTAAGCTTGATGAATGTCAGCTCTACTGCTAGAGCCTGGGGTACATTTGCAAATGGATTATTTCTGCCAGTTTTCATTACACAAATTCTGCATTTCATCCGCGTGGTAACCACTGTGTGGTTGGACCTGTTAAGCTTAGCTCTAGCCTCATACTTCTTTTCCCCATGGGGAAATGTCTTGGGGTGCAAAGAAGCCATTCACAAAGGAATTTGGGGAAATTATGTCCTTGGTGAATTGCGTATTTATCTGATCCCATGGCCCTTTTGACCTTGCTCTGGAAAAATGATCTTGGTGTAGCCTACTTAGGCCTGGCCTCAGCAAATTGATTAGGTATCATCTCTAAGAAAATATTAAATTTGTATGTGAAGTAGACCTCAGGGTCCCTCCAGTTTCAGAGTTTTGGCTGCTGTATGGTAGTTGGGTCTTAAGCCATGAGTGAACTGGGGAGAGAATTTCAAATGGGTCAATGGTGCTGTCCCTTTCCTTGAGAAAGAAGGCCATTCTGTGCCCTCATGCCTCCTAGGTCTTAGTGCTATCCTTCCCAAAGACGTTCATATTGACACTGCCAACCTTAAAAGATTGCTCTGACAAAGGAACTATTTAGAATAACTCCTGCATTCTACTCAGTCTGTGGCCATCTATCTCTCACACCTCTGATGTCTACAGATCTTTAAAAGGCGTTTGGAAAGAGAAGCCAAGGAGAATTATAACACCATAAAATGTCAATAGTTACTCCACTCACAAAGTTACTCTTCATGTTGCTGTTGCACAGTTTTTCCCAGTGGGAGTGCGATAGAGTATGCTCTTACCTGGTCAAATTTGTACACTAACCTTTATTTTGTATCTGAAAGAGATCCTGTGTGGCTTAAGTGAGACCATGCATGTAAAGCAGAGCTCAGAGGCCCAGCATTTAGGTAGCACTTTACATATGTTAACTGTTATTGTGTGGGTAATAGACCTGTAGTAGGTGCTGTGTTATGGGAGCATTTGATGTACAGATCTTACCAGTTGGAAATGCAGCAGCAAACAGAAGGTCTTGTACTTGTGTTTAAACAGTGACTGGACAGAGGATGGACACGGGGGAAAGAACTTGTGTTTACTTATTTTTTAAGGTAGCTTTACTTGAAAATAATTGAAATATGAGTAGTCTATCAACTGTGTAAAATGTTCATGGGATGAGTGGTTGTCACATGTGTGTATGATGTGAGTAGCATTCTGTTGTATGGGAATTAAGCAATCCACATATAGTGCATTTATGTTTGCTCATGCTTTGTGTGGGAATATGAGTGGATTTGGGATGTGGATGAATACACATATTTATGGCTGTGTACATGTGTGCTTTGGGAGCAGTGTAGGCTTCCAGAAGAGGGTAAGTAAGTCATTCGGGGCTATATTTACAAGGCACAGCTGGAAATCCTCTTTTGGTCTGGCCGTTGGCATTCATAGCTTGCTGTGTGTTCCAAGAGGAGCAGCTAGAGGTGGGCCCTGCCAATGTTAAACCAATGAAGAAGCTGGGGAGGTTAGAATGAGATATGAACTGGTCGAAGTGGTAGGATTCCTTGTGTGATACTGACCTCCTCCCGTAAAGAGCCTTCATAACCTTCATCTCATTGGAGTCATACAACAGCCTTCAAGGGTATTCGAGACTTAAGGCATTAAAAGGCATAAGACCCCTTCTTCCTTTCCTCCTTCCCTCCCCCCTCTTTCTACTTCTTTCCCCTTCTACCTTCTTCCCTCATCTTACTATACCGCCCAGGCTGGCCCTAGCCTAGGAGGGCTTTAAACTCTCAATCCTCCTGCCTTAACAGACTAATGCCACTACACTCAGCTTCTTTTCTTTCTTCCTTTCTTCCTTCCTTCCTTCCCTCCCTCTTTTTTCCTTTCACCAATATCACACACTTTAAAGACACAGAAAAGAAAATCTTTAACCTTAAGTGTGTGCAGGTCCTTTTTAAACTCAGAGAGCTTATGACCTGGCAGAGTGTGTAGCTGACCTGACTAAGTTGCTTCAGGTTCTTAGCAGGAAACTAGACTACTGGGTTGATTGTCAGCAGGGCCCTGGCTTTGGCAAGAACTAAAATCAGATCTGATGAATTAAGTTCTTTGGCCCCTCCTCTTGCTGCCTCCCCTCCCTTGCCTGTGAGGGGGCAGAAGAAAGAAGAGACAACTCCAGGTTTGGTCTATGGCTGGTGACCAATGACGCATTCTCACCAATATAGATTTTGGAGTTGCAGACTATGGAAAAACAGGTGGCCGTGGGGGCAGGTGGCAGCATGAAGGGGGTGGGGCTTGTCAAAGGGAAGTGAAGGACATTGTGGATGGGGGGAGGGTGTGATTCCTAGGGAATCTCCAAAATAATACATCAGCCTCCTGAAACTTTGAAAAAGAAAAAAATCTGCTTTGTGCATTTCCAGGAGGGTGAAATGGGACCCACAACTATGAAGTATGCATATTTATGTCCTCCATTCCAAGGGGGTGACAGAACCAAGCACTGACCTCAATTTCCCAAGTAAAGACCCCAGGCCTCGACAACTGAGAACTTTGGGGAAATGAGCAGTTAGCAGAGCCTAAACTGTCCCAGACTGACTGCCAACTCCGTGAATGACCTTGGGCAGGCCTTTCCCTTGCCTGGGCTTTAATGTCTTCATCTCTTAAATGGAGGGGTTCAATTAGACGAGTCAAAGGACCCAGGGCTGCTATTGTTTAATTGAGATTGGGACAATAGGGACAAGCTTTAAGTAAAAAAGGAACCCTGCCTCCAAGTCAGGGTCCCTGGGTTCTGGCTGCCCTGCAAAAGAAAGTCCTCCTGGGGGCTTTAGAGCCCTGGGTTGCAGGACGGCTTGCTGGCCAGCAGGCTCTGGCCGGTTGGCCTGAGAGAAGAGCCAGCGACTCCTCCCTCAAGCTCGCCCTGTGTCCCGCCGAACCATTAGTGCGATTGCTCTGAGTTCCCGGCAAAGCTGGTGATTTATGCGGGTCCTCGACGGGGCAGTCCCTTGAGCCAAGAACAATTAGCTAAAAGCCAGAGGGAAAGAAGGCAAGAGGGGGTGGGGAGCCAAGCCCTAGGGCACCCAGCCGGGGCTGCAGCCCCCGACAGCCCCCAGCTGAGCACCCCAGCCCTGTGACAAGGTGGGCCCCACTCACCACGGCGGGGGCGGGGCTCAAAGGCCGATGCGAAAAGGCAGTCCAGCATCCACGCCATAACCAGTGCTGAGTGCCCGGCAGCCTCGCAGCTAACCTCCGTGCAGTCGCCCAGCAAGGGCTGCTCTAAGTAGCCCCTGGTGACCACGCCCTGGGCCGCACCCTGCACCCAGCTCTGAGAATCTTGGTCACCGGACACCTCAAGCTTGTCACCAAGGGGGCAGGGCCTCATGGGAGGCCCCCTCCCGCCGGAGGGGAGGGCCTCTGGCCCTGCAGCCCCTTCCCCCACACATAGGGAGTCCAAGACACAGTTCCTGTCTAGAGAAGCTGTGACTCTGAGGACAGTACCCTGCCCCTACCATCTGGGAGCTCACATTTTGAGGGATAAAGCCATTTTAGCCCTGGTGAGCCCCAAATCTGAGAAGTGAAGGTCCTTCCTGGACCCCCATTTGCCCTTGGTGGAACATTTAAAATCAGGCCTGTTTCCAGAAGCTCCGCTTGAGGACAACATGGTGCACCTGTCCCAGGGAATCTCTGATCTGAGGGTGAGACTTTATCCCAGCCCCTAGAAACCCCATGTTTTAGCGGAGGCGTTATCAGTTGTCAGGAAGCCCATTCTCAGTGGAAATTAGTACTGCTCCCCCAAACCCTGAATCTAAATGAGGCCTTAGTCCTTGGGAACATTTCCCACTCCTGTCTACCACTCCCCTCACCCATTTTAGGGGATCCTCACCTCAGATAGTGTATCCCCAAATTCTATATGGATTTTAAAGCACTGGTTGCTTGTAGAGGACCCAGAATGTAAATCGGAGAGATGCTCCTCCACCCGGAAGAATGTGAGGGGAAACTTATGGTCCTGGCCTTGAGATTTCTCAGGAAAGGGAGCAATGTTCTCCTACCTGTGAAATTTTATTTTAAGGACTTTAATTCCTACTTGTCCTAATGTCAAGTACGCATAAATGTGGGGTGCCTTCCGTCGCTTCTAACTTACAACTACGGCCTATGCTTTTGTCAGAGCCCTGGCATAGGAGGGGCACCAACATTTATTTTTAGAAAGAATTTGATATTTGATATTTCAGTGAGGGGTGGTACTGTATTAGATTTCTTTGCACTTCTCTTAAGGCTTTGTATTTTTAATTTTATATGCATATGTAAAGTATTGCTAGGGGACTTCTGGTGGAGGTAAACCAGCTCTACCCCTCCTCAATCCTGAGGTAGACGTAACCATCAGAAATAGACCATTTTGCAGAATACACTGGACAAGAATTTCTCAAGCCGGTTTCTTTTTTTCCCATGAAGCCCAAAGACCCACATTAATTTCTACCCTGTTCTTCATTGCTAGATGGACAGATGTGACTCTGTGCCCAGGTTTTTCTTCACTGGGAAAATGGTGCTCTCTCAGTCAAAATGCAGGAAGAAGGTGTAAAGAAATCAGGAAATTCTATTCCAACAGCTAGTTTATGGACCTGAAGAGTGGAAGTTGCAATCATAGGTCCTTTGAGGAGAGTGGTTATTACATTTGCTTGGCTAACCACTGATATTAGTGTTAATGTGGCAAAGGGGGTACATAAAATGGAAAAATCACCTGGACTCAGCCATGCAATTCCTAGCAAAGTAGAGTTGTAGTTAGAATTTGAAGGGCTTCAACTCATTTTCCTTTCTTTCTGGAAAACATGGCACACCTTATCCTTTGCACCATTTTCTAAACCATTTCCAATTCCCCATACCTTTTCAAAGCAATTAAAGATAGCAAACATTCGCCATACCTGTTCCTTTATCAATTTCTGCTGTGCAAATACTCAGTCACCCCAAGCCAAACAAGTCTGCCCCCTAGAAAAGTCCACCTTCAGGTTCTCGATATTGACCTGACCTCTCTAAGCTCATCTGGCACCAGTATCTTTAGTGGCCTCAACAGGTTCCCACCTTAAAAAATTCAACTGAAGGAAATTTTGTTTGACTCGCTCATTACAAAAAGGCTACCTGCCTACCTGTTCCCATTCTAGGTTTTTGATAACTGATGCCTTGCTTTCAGAATATTTCAAACTGGTCTAACACCAGGAAGCAATCCTTCTCTATGGTCATGTCTTGTTTGTCTGCTTGTGCTTTGTGTTTCATTTGTTTGGTTTGTTTTTGTTTTCAAGAAGTGTGATGTGGTAAAGGAAAAAAAAGCCAGAATACTCACAAACCCTACCTGGGAAATTCAGTTGTGCTATGCACTAGGTATGTAATCTTGAGAGAGTTGCCCAACCTTTTGGCATTTTCATATGTAAAATGTGGGTGCTGATAGTTGTTATAGAGCTTCAGATAAACCAAAGCATCTACAGTTTTGAGGGGAAAAGGGATAAAGGGGAATCAGGATTTCATGATTCTAAGAAGAAAACAATAAAGTTCCACCTGAAAATGTTTATCTTCAAGTAAATGTCACATAATAGGGCAGTGTATTCATCCATCAGTATCCTAATTTATTCAACAAATATTTACCAAATGTCCTCTAGGTGCCAGATACTTAGTCATGCAAATAATGCTCGTTCAGTGAATGAATTATTATGAAATTATTTTTAAATATATAATTTGGAAGCTTATATGATAATCTGGAAATACACTTACGGTATTTTTAAGTGAAAATAAGTCAGAATGCAAAATGTGTGAATACTACAATTCAGACAGTGCAAATAAATAATATATCTATATTCATAAAAAAACCGAAGAGGTAGCATGCAAGAATCTTAATCATGATTGTATTTAAGTAATACAATTATGGACAATTTTAACTGTTTTATTATTTTCATATTGTAGTATTTTCTAATTTTTCTTTAGTAAACACATTATTCTCTAGAGCTGGAAAACTCTACTCATAAAATCCAAACAAATAATAATATATCTGCTGAACAACGGACTAAGCCAAATATACTAATGACTTGGGACTGTAGCTTGGGGTTGTGCTAGTGGCATTGGTCACTTTGGTGACTAGGAAAAAGCTGGAGAAGTTGGTTTATGACTAACACGCAGGACATCTTTCCTACTACACAGGAGTCCTTAGAAGCCTCATCAAGGTGTCAGAAACCTACTGGTATGGACCTGTGACCCCTCATTCCTAATAAAGGGCACACTGGGCATCTTTGTCCTTGTCCTGACAGTTCAAGGCCTAAAACTTGACTGTTGGCTGTTTCTTAAGTTGCCTATTGTATGTAATTATAATTAAAAGCCATGAACTCTGTTCCTAATGTAGGTCATAGTACTGTGAGGTCTTCCCAGAGTGAGGAAGTCATTCTAGTGATTTGTTGACCTTGTAAAGGCAAGCTTCAGACGTATCTTTCCCCTGAAGGACAAAAGTACTTGTTACCCAGGCAAACAATGATTTATAGCTAAGTGCAACTCTAGGACTCAAAGGCCTTTAAAACTTTTCGTTGCTCATTGTTTCTCAAGGTATGGTATTTTGGGAGAGAAGCATCAATTAGAAGGTGCTATAACAATGCACACTCACTTCTTGCTCTCTCTCCAGTTCTGTTGAATAAGATTTCTGACCTGGCATGGTGAACACACACACCTGTAATCCCAGCTACTCAGGAGATCAAAGCATGGAATCACAGCTTCCAGGCCAGTACAGACAGCTAAATAAGACCCTATCTCCAAATAAGTTTCTTAGCATGTGAAACACCTTGTATTCAGTTTTCAGAAAATATTCATTGCAAAACAAACAAACAAACAAAAGTATTCTGGGCAAAAGAATCAGAAAAAGCATTTCACAGGCTACGCATTGGAATATGGTCACTGAAGTTGGTAAAAGTGTAAAACCAAGGAAATAAATCCACTGCTGCACACTCTCCACCACTCTCTTCCCATTGCATCTAAGCTACAAGAAACCTTGGGGTAGCCATGTAGGGAAATTGATCACTTTAACTTTACTCCTTTTGGGGAAATGAATAAATATGTACCATAAGAAATGGACAAACTCTTAAAACTACCTCTATAGTCAGGGTGTATTCAAAATGAGCATACTTCACACAGCTCATCTGTTTGAATTTTCTGAGAATTTTTGTATATTGGTACTGCCTAATCAGGTACGTAGTAAGTCTTAGGCTCTTTGCGTTAAGGAAGATGGAGGTGAAGCAATGTAGAAAGAGCAGAGTGTTTTAAGTTATAACATCAGGAGTAAGGCTGAAATACCACACTACATGATCAGGTGAATAAATGCAAGCATGGCAGCTTCCCTGAGCTTCTACAAATGGAGGGTGAATCTTATTACAACCACCACCCCGAATCCCTCAGGAGAGATAACAAAGTACTATAGGCCTATGGAGAGAAGAGTGGATCAGCAACCCTGCTTCCCAGCACATCCTATTTAGAGAAGACCTATCAGAATATCCATATGGCAGTCATACATACTCAATGAAGGAAACCCCAGTACTAAGGACCTCAGGACTCTGCCTCTCTGTTTTTCTTTGTGGGAAGTCTATCTGGGCTCATGGTTACACTATCCATGAAAACATGAGGAAACCTTGTGAGACTTGAACCTCAGATGTTCTTGTCTTTCTTATCCATTAGGCAGAATTGTACAAGGAAAACTGGACCTTTCACTCCAGCTCTTTAATATACTGCTTCCATGGAATTTCCACCCTATTATTTTATCACTGCCTGACCAAGTCCTCTACCAAGTTTTGTAATATAGGAATCAACAGATTTGTTTTTGTGTTTTTGCGTTACAAAAGTGAGGTAAACTAAGTGACTAGTCCAAAGTCACCCAGGAGAAGATGAGCTGAGACCAGTCTCCAGTTCTCTCGCCCCCACCCCACCCGTTCTACACCAGTACTCCTTGCTAGCTCCCAGGAGCTGTCTGTCAGTGTGCTGACACCACTCAAGAACATGCAAGTTTCATCCTGGCATCAGAAAGACAGAGCCACGATTACACTTCAGTCCCCAAGGAGGCAGAGAAATTGCTTTTAGTTGACAAGTGCATCTCCCACACACATACCCCTCTGGTTGAATGAAAAGATAAAAATCAAGTTAAAAATCCAAATGTTCACTTAATTTTATAAAGCATTTTGTTCTTTGAGTGAGGGGGTAGGCAGGATGAAAGAATTTTCCAACTCTGTAAGTTTCAACAGGGTGGGGCAGGGAGAATAGTACAAATGGGGGGGACACAGAAAATGTCACAAAGAAGAAAAAGCGGGGAGGTGATCTTCTCTTTTTTGCCACAATCAATAAGAGCAAATGGCATTACATAAAAAGAACTAGATAGAACTACAGTGTATACTTACACCCTTGAAAGACTATAAAAGATACAAACTACCGAGATTTTTTCATCTAGAAAATTCTGTGGCTTTCAGTTACAAGTGTTTGGGGGATGAGCAAGGGAAGCATCCACTTCGATGCATTACCAGAGTCCTTCAGACTTGTGGCCAGAGAAGCCCCTGACCTTCACTAGCTCTAAAGCTCTTCTCTGCAAATCAGTGGCCCTTATGTGTTTAAGCAGCTTACAAAGTGCTCTCATCTCTACTATTTTCGCATCTGAGTCACATACAACTTTGGGAAGTTTGGAAAGCTGGTGAAGGAGAGATCAACATAACCCCTGATGTATAGATGAAGAATCTAAAGATCAAGTAAGATAAATGACTTTGTTCCAGGTCACTGCCTTTTATTTTAAGCCTATCTTTGGATCATTGTCTGTGTCTCCTTCTCTAGTGCCTGCCTTCCTTGAATATGCTATTCATACGCAAACTGAAATCTATGCATTATATACTTACTGACTCTTCTTAGATTGTATATACCTCCAGTGTCAGATACTGGACACATTCCCCTTTCTGAAAGTTCAAAATCCCTTAGGAAGTCTGACAGTCTTTCCAACTACAAATATCCTTATTCTTTGATGCATCCCAAAATGTTTAGGAGCAGACTCCAAATACAATATACTTATCAATGATGGGGAGGGGACAGTTGTTAATATGGTGATATGTACAAGTATCTTTCAATTTCAATTTAACTTCGGACTGATACACTGATACACAGTTACAAAAAATGTACTTTTTGGCGGGATATGTGATATATTGATACACACATGCATTGCAATAATTAAATCTCATCCTCTGTTAACAATCATGAAATCAGCATTTTAATATTCTGTACAACTATATATTGTGCCATCATTCCAACACAAAAATATTTGAAAATACAAAGCTGAGGGGAACCTTCTCTTAGGCAGCTGCCTCACCAGCCAACCTAAGTCTGAGTGCCAATGCTCATTCCCCACCCACAACACTCCATCAGAGTGTCCCAGCCCCAAAGGCAGAATTGTCTCAGCAGGAGGGGAAAGGCTACACTTAATATATGAGGACTCTGTTTCTCAAGTGGGACTTGAATATAATGTTAAAAAGTACTAAGTGACTGTTTAGGAGAGAAAGATTTGGTGACAAGTCAGCAAAATTGAAGCCCTAGAGAAGGTATCCCCAAAGAAATTCTAACTAGAGATGGAGATTTTTTAAATATAGGTGATTTTTTTTCAGTTTCAGGCTGAGAATGTCATTAGAGATACTCAAATACAACCTCACACCACAGGGGGCATCACAGAAATCTAGAAAAGGGAAGTGACTTACCCAACTTCATCTAGAAATTTTGTAGATAAAATGAGACTAGAAGCCAGATGTCCAACCTTCTAGCCCAAGGCTCATATTGTAACACCACACTGCCATCCCACCTTGAGTTCCTGAGTTCTCAAAAGGTCATCTCCCACCTCGGGCGCTTGCTCTCCTCAGACAAGCATAGCACTTGGGGGATTTGCAAGCAGCGACAGTCCCTGCTGCTGGGAGCAGAGCCAGGCGTCTGAAGATGGCACCTGTCACATCCCATTGGAATGAATGAGCTCCCTCTGAAACTGAGACTGGTCAGGCGGAATCTGGGAGTGGCACCTTGAGAGGAGTCAGGGCTTGCCTGTGTGGCTGGTGTACCATGGGCATTCAAGGCAGAGGAGGTCATGGCAAATGTCCTGAGCACTGTTTTCTACTTCTTTTGAACCCCAATGATTTATTGATTACTTTAGGGGAAGTCACTCTGGTTCATTCGTTTAACTGCCATTACCCTTTAGGGGAAGGGTGGGGAGCTGTCTGTCTGCTGCTTCCCCTGATCTGACTGCTTACAAGATTGGTTCATGGGACAGCACAGCTGGACTCTCATATGCCTATAGGAGTAATGGCATTTGACTGTAGATCACAAGAAATCACGTCAGTGACTTCCAGTGGGGGTGAATGGAGCAGGCATGAGGAAGGGACATGGGAAGAAGGGAGAAGCACAAAAAGAGGAGGGAAGAGAATGGAGGAAGAAGAATGGGAGAAAATGTGATGGAGGAATTCTTTTGCATACCAACCACTGACATTTCCGAGTTTGTGGCTTCTCTCACTTTTAATCATCCCCTCCATTAATTGCCATTTGTCAATGCAAATAAGTCTTTCTCTGCTATAATTCAATTCTGAGATAACTGAAGCCTTAAAGAGAGATGCATAACTTGCTAGTGAGGTATTTGCTCTTCTTTCCTCATGTCTCTGCATTCTGGGTACCACAGAAGTTAGTACGTGAGCAAACTGGAGAACTGGTCCAATAAGAAAGCAAAAGATGCTAAAGATCTTTTTAAAAAATATTATTTAACCTTATTTGGATCTGGCACCTACCTAAGGTCCTCTTTCCTGGCATCTGGTGCCTAGCACCTTCTATTACTTTCAAGCATCGGGGTTTATAATTGCCCCACTGTTCTACCTTCCCAGGAGACTTGTTAGACAAGAAAGTAAGAAGCGAGATAGGGTGGTGCCATTGGAGAGGAACCTGCATAAGACCAGGATGCAGTCATGCTACAGAAGAGCAGCTACAACTGGGGCAGATCAAGTGGAAAGAAGACCACGCACCACATCCAGCATGCTGTGTGTGTATGTCAAAGAGCCGGAGCTGGTTATATGTAGGAATATCATTTTTTTTTCCTTCAGGGGAGGATGCATTTGGCTATATTATAGGACTCTAGGCCCCTAATACCTTAAAAAATGAGAGAAACAGTTAAGTCGTCTTTAAGTGACTGTGAGTCCTGACTGATTTTAAGTGGGCCTCTGGGGTGGAAATGTCAGAGATGGAGAAGGAAAAGACTATGTGGCATGAGTATGGAACATCCACTGTAGGCTTCCGTGTCCACAGTGGGACATGCCCTGTGGTGTGGTGTAGTACTTTGAGATTGGAACCACAGCTTGCTACCACCACCATAGGAAAACAGAGAGACTCACCAAATTATCTTTCAAGTCACATTTTGTTGTCATCAAAGCTGCTCTCCATCTTTGTCATTGACACTGAGACAGCCTATATGTCATGGATTCAGAGATGGGGGTATTGTGACCAGGACTAGGTTCAAGGACTAAAAACAAGCTATGCTTTTGATCCTTCGTCCCCATTCCATAGGGAGCCTTTCTGTGTCCAGCCTTCAACGTGGATATTTTGAAGCTCAGCTCTCTTGATGCTGTCAACTCAACCATCAACAAGCTTCTCATCTTCTTGTACCTTTAGCCTCCCCTCTCACAGACTCCTACCCTCTGCCCATGTACATCTCTACACTCTTCACAAGGTACATTTTTCTGGCCTTTTATACCTACTTCTAGGGCTATGAACTTTTTATAATGTCTGGTCTCTTCATACTGTGCTGGAGCTATTGAAGGCCTTTGTAGTTGCTTCCCAATTCTAGGTGCTGTAACTCCTTGTCAGTTCTCAGTTCACTTGGCCTCAGTCCCAAATGCCCATAAAGTACTCCCCCAGCGTTTCCTCATTCATCACTTCCTCATACACAGGAAGATGGCTTTTATCATTCCACACATATACAAGCACACTTTATTTTTCTTAGTGAAGATGTTCTTTTGGAAACCCAATTCAGGAGGACATAACTCTGTCTTAAAAGTTGACTGCAAAATATTTCATTGTAAATCTGTATTAATGAAAATCCCTTTTCCCTTGTCTCTGAAGACACGGTAGATTTTCCCTTCCACCTCTATAGCCTTCTCTGGTACTCTAAATGAATCTCTCAGAGTCCCATCCCTAGTACTCTAATCTTATATGGAGAAACTCATCTCTGTTGGCCCCTGTCTCTGCAGATCATTCTAGTACCAGAAATAATGTATTAAAATAGAGAGGACAATTAATGTTCACCTAATTGACTAGCATTTTCTAATTATGTGGTACCTGATACATAACAAATGTTCCATGAAGGTTATTATTGGAGTTTGAAAGTTTACAAGCATTTTCTGTATATGTATTTGACACCATACTCATAATATCCCTGTGCATGTGGTTTTGTCTTATTACCAATTTTTGCCAATGAAAGTGGTGAAATAGAGCAGGCATTTATTTTCAGTTCATTCTATGCCAAGTGTTTTAATACACATTTTAATTAAATTTTCAGAAAGCACTCTGAAGTAGGTTTCTTAGCTACATTTTACAGATGGGAAAACTGGAACTCAGAAAGGAGTCCAAGATCACAAGGAGTATATAATTTGCCTCCTCTGCTAGTTCATTGTTCTGTAAATTTGATCATAGCAAATCTAGTGAGTAATACTAACGAGGCATACAAAAGGTATTACAGAGTGATATTGTAATTATTATTTATGTATGAATTTTTTTGGTTTGCATTCCTATGAAATTTACTGTCAGGCATATAATGAGCTGGAAGGGAAAATAAAACCTTTCTATTTCCAAACAATCATTGCCTTTCTCCTTGTATATTGCAATTGTGGGAACCAATGATTGAGTGCTCCCCGTGCACCAAGCATTATGCTTAGAGCTTTACATGTATGCTTTCATTTAATCATGAGCATAATCTTATGAGGTAGGAGCTATTATGCATGCCTCAATATATGCATAAGGTAATTGCACCTCATAGGATTTAAGTAACTTGTTCAAGGACCTTAGTTTGTGAAATTTTAAGTCAAGTTGGTTTTATCCCAAAGTCTATGTTCCTTCAATGATACTAGGCTTCCTTTCTAAAAACATAGGGAAATCAGGGTCAAAATAACTATGTGACATCGAGTCTACTGACTAAATTTCCCCCTCCCCGCGTACTCGCATCTCTTTGTTGAAGAGACTGCTTTGTATTGTCAACAATCTTTATAAGTCTGTGGTCTTTCTCTTCAGCCACATCATCAGAGAGTTCTTACTAAATATGTGACAACTGATAAGCATGGGTCTCTCTTCACTTGAGAGAATTGTTAATAAACTGTCATGCTTTGACAAAGCCCTTATCTCTAAAAAGATTTGAACCCTTGGTGCTTAGGAGATGTATCAATTCCTCGCCTCCCTACAGCTTGAAGTCAGGAGCCCACACTACCCGCCTCCGCACAGCATCCATTCTCCAGAGAGCCTCATAGCATCAGAATCATTTCACTGAAGGCTAAATTATGTGTGTGACTCTGGGAGATTGAGGTCCACGAAAAAGGGGGGAAAGGCTGTGAGTTGAGATTCTGCATGCAGATGAACTCTGGGGAATGTTTCTATCCACCTAAGCAATGTGTCAACTTCTAGCAGCCAAATTCCATACAATGATTGTGTCACTATTATTATTAGGAATATTAATAACTTTATACTTGGACAGTGAGCTTCCATTTACACAAAAAGCTCCTGCACAAGATTTTGTTATTTTTAATTTGTGTTCTCTTTCAGTCCTTGTTTGGATTTAGCATTTCCCCCAAACAGCATCCTGTCCAGTCTGGGAAAATGGGAACCAACCCAAGGAAACAGGGACAGCTAAGGCCAGAGAAGAAGAATTTTAGTCGACTGGAATTAAGTCAGCAATGGATCCTGTATCATATTTAGGATCTCATACATAGTCGAGGTCTTAAATGCAGCTCCCCAGTCTCCTTCCTTCCTTACTTTTGCCTGTTTCCAGAGCCTGCAGAAGCCTTAGCTCCTACCACCATCAGAATTCAGCTTTCCAATCCCTTCCCCCATAGACGGCTTCAGGGACACTGTAGAAGCTGGCCCATCAATTATCTCTTCCCCTCCTCCAGACCAATTTTCTCATGCATTTGTATGAGTCCGGTTAGCATGCTGCAAAGACATGGGCAGTAGTAATAATCATATCTAACACTCATGAAGTTTTTACAATGAGCCAGGCACTACAATAAGCATTTTATGTGAATAATTTGTTTATTCCCATAATAGTCCTATAAAAAAGGGTTATTAAGATCCCCACTTCATGGAAAAGGACATTGAGGTTCCGAGTGACTAAGAAACCTGCTAAATACTACACAGCTAGCTAATAGAGTCAAGATTCAAACCTGTACATGTCTATAAACTACTAGTATACTGTCTTTTGATACTGGCTTCCTTTCTCATATACAAACAGTAAGATCCAAAGATTGGGACGAGATGTAGTAGTCAGAGGGTATAGTCTCAAGAAGTCAGAAAATAATTATCCTCTCCTTTTCTGCCAGTAGAGAGCTGGAGGACTCCAGGGAGTCATTTCAAGTCCCCCGCATCTGAATCTGCAAACAGGGTCCAGAGTGTGAGATTCAAGAGAGAGGAGCTAAGAAAGGTTAATCTCCTCCAAATTTATAGAGCTTAAAAGCACCACACAAATGCAAAGTGTTCCTTATCATAATCCTTAACATTATTATTCCATTCTATTCATCTACCAATGAACTTAGGATAGAGTCCTGGCTCTGTCCCTGGATTCTGGTGCCATTTAAGTGCCAAGACAAATGGTCTCGGGGAGTAGTGGGTGATCCATTATCCGGATATGGATTATTTCTCAGGAGTAAATCGTTAGCCCTGTCGGACGCTGATGAATTCTCCCACTGCACCTAGGGGCTCATCGCTCTGCAAGGGACGTGCAGGGAATGCAAGCAATGACTAAAAGCACACAGTGACTGTGCAGATGGGGTCCTTGGGAGCGGGGAATAAGCATGGGGAGATTAGTTTCCTGGATCAACAACAATCCCACCCACCTGGGAGAAGACAGTTACTGAATTTACCCACCCGCAACTCAGCCCAGGGTATACAGGAGTAATTCCTGACCCCTCCTGCTGCTTAAAGTATGTTTGAGGAGGAAGTAAAACACAAAGATCCTGGCATTCTAACATACTAGAAACTCCTCAAAGAGACATGAGAGGAATGGACAGCAGAAAGAAAGAAAAGTAAAGGAATAGAGGAAGACAAGGATAAAATAAAGAGCAGAGAGATGAGATAAACAAAATGAAACACCACAGGAAAAATGAAGACTAAAGGGATTAGAGTGAGAGAAAATGCTAGAAAGAATACTCAAAAAGAAAAAAAGCGGGGAAATAACAGTCTCAGAAAGAAAATGTGCAATGATAGTGGAGGATGGGCAGAAAATGAAAAGATAAGTAAGGGGAAGCAGGTAGCATCAGAAGAAGAGAAAGGTGAGAAACTAAAAAAAATAAGAAAAAGATAAATAGAAAAATAGAATCATCAAAAATAAAGAGACAGTAAAAGGAAAAGGCATGGAGATAAGATGGTAAAACAATAAGTGAAGAAATTCAAGAAATATGGAAGAAGAAACATCTGTAGATGGCTGAGAAATGCTTATCCCCATTTGTGACTTCCACACCTTTGATTGCAAAGCACATGCAATTTCAATGTGCTGCCCAGGACTGACTTTTTAAAAAGGTTAGATTTCCACTTTTGTTTAGAAGGCTCTCTCCCTTGTGGCTGGAGAGATGACTCAGCAGTTAAGAATAATTGCTGCTTTTACAGAAGACCCAGGTTCAGTTCCCATCACCCATATAGAAATTCCCAAGGATCTGTAACTACAGTTACAGGAGTTCTAATGCTCCATCCTGGCCTCCACAGGCACAAGTCATGCATATGGCTCATATATACACATGCAGGCAAAATATTCATATGCATAAAATTAAAATAAAACCTTTAAAATATTGCATAAAATGCTCCCTGCTTTCCATCACCTGTTCCCTGCTTTTGTAAGGAAAAGCAATAAATGCTGAAACAAGGCTGGGACTAACTACATAGACACAAAGAGATCTAAACATGGAAAAGAACACACTCTCTCTTTCTCCCTCTCTCCATCTCCTTATTCCCTCTCTGTCTCTGTCTGTCTCTGTCTCTCTCTCTGTCTTTGTCTGTCTCTGTCTCTGTCTCTGTCTCTGTCTCTCTCTCTCTCTCTCTCTCTCTCATCTTTTCCAGAAACTTTCTATTTGCCTCAGAATGAATGTGTTCCTGCAGCAAATAGGCACATGAAAGACAGCAATCCAGATTTGTGTGTGTGTGTGTGTGTGTGCCAAAAATGTGAAACGTTTGTCCAAATCTGACCTCACAACAGACAAGCCATCAACAAAGCCAGTCCAAGCACAAAGGTGTGCCCAAGCAGAAACTGAGATGTAGAAATACACTACTGCTGAAGATGACAGAGGAAAAGATAGCCATATAAAGTTATAGGCAGCCAGGGTAAGAGCAGGCTTAGCCTTAGCTCAACTCCTCCCTTCTTGCATTCAGGAAGTTTTCCAATGCCAGACATTGGCTTCTACTTCCCTCACAATTTTCCTTTGAGCTTTGTAACAGTTGGTAACAATGTGGTTTATTTAAATAAACTCACTCCTGCTAACAGTCTGTTAGCTACTGTGTCACCCTTCCTTGGGAGGAGATGTCCCCCCCCATCCCCTGGCCCCGTTTGAATGACTATCTAAAAAGCCTCTTTTAGCATGGATGTAAGTGGTGGAATTTCCAGTCCTGTAGCTAAGACAGAATTGTAACCTGTCTTGATTTCTATTCCAAGACTAGGGTTTTCTCCACTATACATCACAGTCCTCTACAGTTTGTGTAAGATGAAGAGACCAAAATATGTGATCCATACCCCTGATGAAATAACAGAACTGTCCTACATCTCCTTACCTACCAAGTATTTCTTGATAAAGAAAAGTTTAAAAGCCCAGGGATAAACAGTGCCAGGTGAATTCTAAGGGTGCTCCCAGATCTGATATTCTGGGATCCTATGACTAAGAACTAATCCATTCAAATCTAAACCTACAGTAATTGTACAGAAGTTGATCAGAATTTCTGGACAAACATGATATCACTGTTTGCCCCAATAAATATTTAGCTGTGGCCCCAGTTTATTGATTTTGTTCAATATCAATATTTCTTGGCACAGCTTCTGATACCGACTGGTAGATCCCTGATAATATGAAACATATAGCCTGCAGAGCCCCTTCCAGATAAGCCACAGATGGGTTTTCATGGGTCCATCTGGCGTGTACTGACGTGCAGGCTGTACCACCCTTTCTGGCATGTGTTGGGCACATGGATGAGTGATACAACTGCATTTTTGAGGGAAACAGCATTTTGTGGGCAGGATCAAGACAGTCTAAGGACTTAGAACTACTGTGGTCTGCTGATAATACAGAGAACCAAAGTGTACATCTCTACTTTGATGATGAGGAACATCACTTAGTTTCTGCCTCCGTACGTCTCATTAATTAATTCGTTCTGCAAGAGTGTTTTTCCTTTGCCAACCTCTGTACTAGGGCTAGGAACACAGACATAATAGTTCATCTGGGAATCAAAGTTGTGGTATAGTGAAGGCAAGCAGTAGTTTAGGTAAAACCATGTAATAATAATGCTTCTTATCATCAACAAATTTAGGTCATGAAGAAATATTTATGAGAAGAAATAACTTACTAAGAATATTTCTGTATATATACACTTGTAATTTTCCACCCCAGGAAAAAATAGTCGAATCAGAGGCCTTTTTAATGTAGTATTCAAGAGTCACAGAAGTCTTGTAATTAGTTCAGGTGCAATCATTTGCTTTGTAAGTACAGCTCAAAAAATCACAAGTTAGCTGAATATGTTTTGTTTATCTTTTAGTTACACAGGCTTGGTGACAAGGTTTCATTTGTTGGTAACAATTTGAGAACATTGTTTAAGATTGTATCTGGGCATTTGCTGAAAGATAAGAAAACAAAAACTTTATTTGATTCTGCCATGACATTAACCCCATCATTCCCAGATAGTAAGAGGTTTGGCCACATTGTTAAACAGTCACTCATTTCATGTATCCAGCAACCATATACCAAGCACTTTCATTGACTCAAACCCTTGGTCAAGTGTGGGAACACTGAGGAGATTCAGGTGCACTTCTGCCTGTGAAAGACTTATGGACCAACACACAACTTAAGGGATTTACAACGAGTGCTTTAAAAAAGATGTGGCAAAAAGAAATTGAGAACTAAGACTGAACAATGAGGTACAAGAGTAGCTGGAGAGACCCTAGTAGACAAGGGAACCTTTGGTGGAGTAGGCTGAGGGAGGTATGAAGGTCAATTTTGCATATATCATATAGGGGCTAAAGAGAAGCAATCCCCACTCCTCTATGCCCTTCTTTGAAAGCAGTAGAATGTGCTCTTAAGAGCCAGGGAGCAATACAGCAAGCAGACTACTCTGTGGTTGACATTAACCCAGTAGCCTGCTTCACTTTTAACAGCTTCAGTTTAGGATGAAATATGCCCACTCCTTTTATAAAACAAAGCAAAGAGAGAAAGGCTCCTATCCTCTAATTCTCTTCCCTTGGAATTCACTTCCTTTGCCTTTCTGACACCCCTACCTAAAATAATTTTTTCACAGAAGTGAGAGGATTCAGGTATTACTGTACACTAAGGTGGCCTCAAATTATTCACATTCCAAAGGAGTCATAATGATTTCCAAGATAATTGGTTGTAGAAATAAGTCTTTCTAAAAACCCAGCAATAGAATGTTCGTGATGCCACAGGATGATTCAGAGCATTTGGCCTTAATTACTTTGATTGTCCGCCAGGATTTAATATATGAATATTACATTGCGATCTTCAATTTAATTTCTTGTGTAAATGGATTGTGGCAGAATCCTGTAGTCCTGGAACTGGCACATAATTCAGCGTGGGAGACACTATCTTAACTCATCTCATTACTCAAGCCATTTGTTGTCCTTCAGGCTTTGACAGCCAGGAGATGGGAAAGTAGCAGAGGTGATGCAATCTCTCAACCTGGGTCCAGACAGACATGAGACATCGTCTCTACCACATTGTTACACAGACACAGATAGCACTTTCTTTCAGAAGAAAGAAAAACACTTCAGTCAATGTGCAGATATGTGCCCTGGACTTTCTTAGCATAGTGGAGCAGGAAAAAATCTATGACATGCATGCAAGAGACCTTAGAGCTAGTCCTAGCTAGAATACCAAATTTGAAGCATAATTTTGGGCAAATCCTTTAATTTCTCTGAGTTTCCAGTTCTTATTATTCAAGAGAAAACTACATGATCAAGTTTTTTCCAGAAGGAATGCTTTCTGGCAAATCTAAAGTCTTGGCATTATGACTGGACAAAGGTCATTGTTATTCATGCAGTGAGTAATAAGCCACCCCTGAGAGAAGGTAAGGTTTTAAAGAAGGCAGGAAGAGTCAGGAAACATAGATTAGAGGGAAGGAGAGATGTGAGAAGGAAGGGGATATGGAGAAAACAGCTCTTCAGCCTTAGTAACATGTCCTCTTCCCCTGTGTCTGTGTGAGCTTGCAAAGGACTTAGCAAAATCAGCACCATTGGGGCTCAGGAAATCTGATGAAAATGAGACTCACCAAGTATTAACTGAGAAGCCACTGTGCTGGGAATTTATCTGTGGTTGAGGTGGGGGCTTGCTATCATATATTTACATCAAAGACAGTTCATATAAAATCTGTAAAGAACTCTTAAAAATTAATAAGGAAAATGACAGCATAGTAGAAACATGGAAGGCTTAAATAGGAACTGTGTGGAAGACAATGTAGAAAGGGCCAATGAATATATGAAAAGATGCTCAACCTTATTAGTCACCAGAGAACTGCACATTAAAACCATAGTGAGATACCACTGTACACCCACAAGAATGATTAAAATTTCAAAATCTGAAAACAGTGTTGATAAGGGTTTGGCACAATGAAAGGGTGTAAATTGGTGCACACTTTGGAAAACTGGCAACAGCTACCAAAATGGAACATGTGCATATGTTATGACTCAATTATCCCACTCCTAACAAATACAGGCACATGTGCACCAAAAGAAAAACAAAAATATTCAGAGTGATGTCAGTCCAAATAGCTCCAAACTAGAAGTATCTAGCTTTCCATGTCTGCTAGAATGGCTAAACCATAGTGACATAGTCACAGAAGGAGTATTATACAACAAGGCAGAACAATACAAGTTCCATGCAACAATATGGGTGACTCTTACAGATGATAGTGCTGATCAAAAATGCATATACCAAGAAGTATATACTGAATGATTGCCTAAGGGCCAGTGACTAGCAAACATAATGTTTAAGGATGTAAGATATATATAACTGTAAAAAGCAATCAAATGGTTCATGTAAAAAGAATAGTTATTGTCTTTTAGAAGGGAACAAAGAGATTAAGGTTAGGAAAGCAAGTATAATTTTGGGATTAGAAATACTGATATTCTATTTCTGTTGTGATGGCTGAGGCAGGCACTTGCTATGCAGCTCAAGGCTGGCTGGCCTTGAAGCAAAGAAGTAGCCTAGGCTTTTCCCAAATTCATGGAGATTTCCAAATGCTGACATTACAGACATTCATGCACCATGATGAGCAACAGTAATATTCTATTTTCCAGTTGAATTGCACATAACACTGGGCTTCCACTTAATATGATGTACACCAATGTTTTACGGTTTTTTTCTTTCTGTGTAGTATATTTTAAAAGAAATCTTTAAAACAGATGTAAGACAAAGTCAAAGACACCATTGTCTCAGGCTACTCACCCTCTCACACTCCTGGTAATGGGATTCAAGTCTCTTTTTGTGTCTCTGTATCTGCCTACAGTGATATTTCATCTTTAAAGCCAGTCTGAACCAAACCTGTATCTAACAGGTGTCAGCCAACTAAAGTCAGAAGCACCATGTATCTGTTATTGTCTAGAACCCTACTCATTTTTCCATGTTCCCAAATTATTATGGCTCCATTGCAACTTTGTATTCTCCCCTCTCCCCAAGTCTGTTATCTTCTGTTTGCAGTCATCGTCATACCCTTGGAACTAATGGCTAAGGGACCAAACTGGGTTTCTTTTTCTGAACCTCAGCAAGCTCTCCGCTCTTCTTTGCCCTCTGAAACATCCTCTGGCCAACTTGAATAGATTCTCCACCAGTACCTCATTCTAAAATCTAAGATACTGCAGTGCCTTATCTAAAACTCTTGGAGACAGATACATTTCAGAATTGTGACACTGAAGGGTGCTATTAAGATAAGCAGGCACATTTGCATTTACCATATAATACATTTACCAGATAGTGACATCGCTCATATAACCAAACATGTCCATATTTTTAAAGAAATACATGAATATTTATGCTAAGTAGGATGAAAACTCAATATTTTCATTTGACAATCAGGATAAATCTTGGGAAAAGTTAAAATGAGTTTTAGCGTCAAACTTTTTTGTTGTTTTCAGTACTTTCTGTGTGTTTTTTATCAAAAATTAGCCAGGCTCATGAAATCCCAGCACTGTGGAGACTGAGGCAGAAGGGTTGTCATGAGTTTGAGGCCAGCCTAGTCTGCCTAGCAAGTTACCAGTCAGACTGAGCTACAAAGTGAGACCTTGTTTTTAAAAATGGAAAAGAATAAGAAAGACATAGAAATTGTAGTAAAACTCCCTGTTTTTTAAAAACAGATTAGCAGGAAGATAGGAATACAGAAGGGTACAGTGTATTCATTACATGTGATTGTCTTTCCGAATAAGTGAGAAATGCACATTGAACGAGATTTTATAACTCTAACTAAGAGTGCTCAATTGAAAGTAATGAAATGTCAATGCTAGAAAGAGGAACAGTATTGGAGAAATCCACCCCAAATAAGTCTTCTGCCAGATAATAAATGACCTGCCATTGATCTTGTGGCCATCTCTGGTACACAATCAGTAGCCACTCACAAAAAAATGCAAGTCTTTTTGTGGCTGTGGATAATGTAGGCTTAACTAGAAGAATAGTCCCAAGTACCTGGTACCTAACTGGTATTGCAGGTACTTGGGACTATTCTGCTGGGTGCAGAATGTAAGGAAAGAGTGGGCTGCATGAAACACTTTCAGGTGCTCTTGTTCAAGTATTATTATTCTATCCAGGCTTTGCAAGACTCTATTCACAGCAGTACTCAGGTTTCAGTGAGCTCATGTTGATAGTTCAACATAGACATATATATTTGCTTCCAGCTACCTGAGGATAGGAGTACTGTGTTCTATTGTTCTGGCATGTTCCAGAGGCAAACCAAAGGTTCCAAAAGAGATTGATAAGGGAGTAGAGCTTAAATCAAAGTTAAATTGTCAAGCTTTCCCACTCAGAAGACATCAGTGAATCATGGGAAACCGCAGTAAGAGAAGATCACACAACTACTCTCAGAACAATGCCTGGAAGGGAAAGCCAGCCAGGTCGCTACATTTTAGAAGTTAGAAGGTTCAGGTTCAGAGCTTCGAGAAGGCATAAATGGTAAATCACAAGTTTGCTGCCCCCCACAGCAGTGTCCTGAGGTCTCCAACCACAAAATAAGAGAACAGGACATACATGAGACACACCACCTCTTTCTGTTCTACTTTAGAGGCCCAACAAATCTGTTATTCCTTTTAAAAATAGCATATACATAATTTTTTACAAAGTAATACATAGTCCTTGTGAAAAATTTAAGCAGTCAGATAATTATATGAAAGCTTAAACTCACTTATCCCATGTCTTACACATTTCAGTATATTTCGTCCTTGTTTGCTTTTTGATCATAGATTTTTGTGTTTTGAGTTATACTCTCAAGTATATTCAGGACATGTCTCATGTTAGTACTAAGGTTAGTGCAATTTGAATATCCACCAGACAGAGTGGTCATACTTAAAATAGAATATGTACCCTGCCTTTGTGGAATCCAGTCTGAGTAAGAAGACAAGACAGATATACATGATTCAATAGGGAGAAATACAAAATGGAATATAATTTAATTTCATTTAGAAAGATAGACAGGAAAGACATTGAGAATCCAAAGGTGGGAGAGATTGATATAGCTAGAAAGGAAGGCTTACAGACAAGAAAGGATTTACATTGTTTTTTAAAGGATAAACAGTGTGATGAAAGAGAAGCATTGGGGAAACTGAACCAACGGAAACTGCACTAAAAAAGCGAAAAGCATTTTATCCTCTTTGTTGTTGGTGATAGAAGTCTACCCATGGCCAGTTTGGGGCTCTTCAATGGATCATTTTCCATATGATCAAGTAAAGCCAGGTTTCCTACTTGAAGGGTATTTGCAAAATAGATGTATGAAGAGTGAATCAGTCATGTTAATAGGACAATAGCTTAGGCTCAGACCTTCTGCTATCTAGAATTGGCTTTTTGCTGCATACTGAACAACGATAGCTCACAAGTCATAATGTGACTGGCAGAGTCCCAAATTATACTTCTTAGGTAGGTAGCTTATACATGACTACAGAGCCTTGGCCACACTCAATTCACCACTGTGTCTTGGTAACCACAAGAACATCGTATCAATGGGAAACAGGGTACAAGCACCCTTCTTCTACTGAAGACACAGTTAAAGATGGAGAAAAGCAAGTAAGCCACATTTGTGACCTGAAGACCTCCCCCCGTGGAACTAGAATTCCTCAGGGGCAAAATATCAATGGTATGAACAAAAGAAGAAATGCACATTAAATATATATCTAGTTCATTTGTGATGCATCCAAAATGTCCTTTCTTGTGTCAAGAGACCTGCAACTAATCAGCTGTATGCCTTTGAGCAAATTGCATTACCTCTCAGAGTTCACCTCAGTTCTCTTTCCCATCTGTAAAATGGGAACTATACCAAAGTTCCCTTTAGCACACAGATCCTATGGACCTATGATTTTTTTCAGACCATAACTTCTTTTCAAATTTTAGGAATCCTCTATGACAATGCAAATAACTTGGATAAAAGGCAACGTCTTACCCTGAGTTGTCAGTCACCACCATACCTGAGAATCGAAGTCCTTTAGGGAATGGGGCCAGAAGAGCGAGCAGGCCCAGCCTGAGGGGAGAGGCACAGAAAGGAGAAGTGGGTGGGTTCTCAAGATGTCACCAGTCAAGCAGAGTGAGGATCTTGATATCTCCTCCTCTTTCTGCCTCTCCCCTGAGTGCCCAGCAGCAGACTGTGCCTGGTTGCATGCCTACGTAGGTGCCTGCTCAGCACAGGATAGCCTGGCTGCCAGCATACTATTCTAAGCCAATGAAAGAACCTTGAGGTGAATGATCTTGAAGCCAGTCATAGGTGGACGTATCTCTTTAATGGCTAGAGAGATGTTTATCTTGGGCTCCTTTTCATTGGTTCAGGCTAACAGAAGTCTCTCTGGACTGTCAGTCAATGCCAAGCCATGAGCCAATGGGAGTGGGTTTAGCTGTGGGATCTTGTTTTCATCTGGATCTGAAAGTAGCCCTGCCTCAAGGGCTATCCTGTCTCTTCACTGTCATCTGTGACTGAAAGCTTCTGCCAAGAACACAGGAGACATAAGCAGTTTGACCTAACTGAGGCAGCCTGATGAGAGGTAGGCATACTTGGGGGTCAGGGTCTGTGTGTGCCCAGCCCCTGAAGGTGAGTGCAGGCATATCAGCAAAGAAGTAAGGAGGTAGCACTGGTGGGAGTGAATACTGTTATGCCAAAGGCAGATCTTGACAGGTTACATTGTTGTTACTTCCTTCCCACAAGTTATAAATGTTCAAGGAGCCTATTCAAAACCCTATAGTTTCTTCTGTATTCTTACCCTGTGTGCCCACAGCCAGATGATTCCTCCTAAGAGAGTGAAAGGTGTGCTAGTTCCTTACTTAGAACCTGCATCCCCGATCTTAAGTTGACCATTATATATAGTAATAGAAGTTGTTGTATCTGGACTCCAAAGACAAATTGAATTCATGGTCTTCTCTTCTAAAATCTTTGCTTAGTCTGGGTACCTCTGATTATGCTTCAAGAAATGCTAGGTTTATGGGTTCCACTGTAAGTTACTCTATTAGAGTAATTTGCATCTCTGAGAACTGATAGAATTGTTAGTCCCATGCTAGACCTAACATGTAAGCTTTCTACACAGTGTATACACATGAATCACGGTAGGAGAACATGAAAGGGGCCACAGAAAGCCTTCTACATTTATGGGGTGATTCAGGCATTCAGGAAACATTTACTGACTGCTTTCTGTGAGTCAGGCACCTGCTAGATACTACGTGGACAGAAAAATAACACATATGGACTTTGGGTAAGTGTTACCAGGCCAGAGGCAAGGGAAGTGTGTGTTTTGGGGCTTGGTGATAGACCATCTTTCTTTTAGTGATTGATTGCCTTGTAGTAATAGAAGTGATCTTTGGTTAAAAACTGGTAAGAGCTCTGAAGATGCTCTCAATTTAAATTGTTTCAGAAAAGAATTTGCAACAAAAAAGATTTTGGATGAGTCATTTCTCGGTTCTCTTCCTTGTAATAAGGAGTTAGACACAAGACAGTGAGGTCCTTTCCTAATTTAATAGACAGTATAAGAGAATTTAGTCCTTGGTAAGAATTTGGCTACCCACACTCCTCCCCTATGGACTTAGCCTCATTTGAAGTGTTGTCTCCAGTTGATTCAGAAATGCTTTGTCACTGAGTAAAGAGGGAGAAGTATTTGTGAAAGGACAAGGAAGAAAGGGAGCTTCCTCAGGAATCTTCACATTTTCCCCCTCAGGCTGCATGACCCTGCAATCAGTTAAAACTAATCCCAACAGGTTATTTAGGTACTAATGAAAAGAAAAAATAGAAATAAATCTGATTGGGAGCTTATAACTCTTGAGCACCAAGGAATTATTGCAACACCATAAAGGGCCGGTAAAATCTCTGAGCAGCTATTTCCTAGGCTCGGACACTGCGTTTACAACAACATCTTCGCTTATTGCTCTTCCCTCCACTCTGCTTGTTTCAGGCATCTTTTATTGCCCAGATGTCCATCTTACTGGCCCCTGATATTTTGAATGATACAAGGTCAGGAAAAGTGAGAGCAATTTAGCACCGCACATCATTTCTTAAGTACACTTAATTGTAAAAGGCATCTAATCAATGTGAGTTCCCTGTCTGGACATGGTAGCTAAGAAAGGTAAACCAAAATAAGAAAGTCAAAAGGGGGGACAGGAGGGCACAAAATCAATGAATCCAATCAATGATCCATATTAATGTTTCCTATATAAGCATGCTGAATGGTAGCTCTCCAGGTGCCAAATGGCATCTGGGAAACATTACTCCATCCCCCAATTGATGTAATAATTAGATTGCATAAATGGCTTCTCTGTGCTCGCTGCCAGCCCAAGAGACAAATGTTATTGGTGAGCCAATCAATCATCCCCCATCTCACCCCTCCCCATCAAAGTTTCAACCTGCGTCAGCAATTATGCTCTGGAGGTCGAAAGCCACCTAAGTAAGTGAAAACTGGCAAACATGAAATTTAGGAGTGGGTTATACCAGGCTACTTCCCAGCTGGATGTGAAGAGTAAGGACCTTTGAATACACATATAAAGATCTACAAGTGGACATACCGCAAGGGGCCAAAAGAATTAAGGACTTCATCTGCAAAACTTTGCTTCTCTCTGTCCCAACTCACCCTGAAGGCAAACAAAAGGGACTAGGGAGAGTATGGCAAGGGAATGCATTAATCACTTGGTATAGGTCCTAAATAATGTACCTCCCAAAATTATGTGTTCATTCCCCTGAATCTGTAACTGTGGCATTTTACGAGACATTGCAGATATAATTAATTAAGCATTTTGAGATAGGGAGATTAGCTTGCATTGTTCAGCATAGTCCTAAATGCAGTTAAAAGTGCCCTTACAAGAATGAGTCAGAGGGAAATTACAGGTGAAGGGGAGAAGGTAATTTAATTGTAAAGGCATAACTTAGAGTGATGTAGCTGCAAACCAAGGCATGCCAAACCAAGGCACCAACACTAGAAGCTAGAAGAGGCAAAGAATGTATTCTCCCATAGACCCCAGAGGGAAGTTAATTTTGTCAATTTTCAGTTAAATTTACATTATATTTCTGGCTTCCAGACTGAGATAATATATGTCTGTTGAGTTAAGCCACAAAATTTGTGGTCACAGGCCTATAAAGAACTAATATACTCTTTCATCACTATGTCTCTTGGCAAATGCAATGATAACTTCCTATCATTGTATAAATAGCATCAAAATCTTCTTTTAATTAACTTGATAAATAAAAAAATACAACACAATGAAATTAATCAGACCAAAGTTTATACATCTCAACAAGCTTTTACACAATTGGGCCAGGCATTATTAAGCTGTCAAATACACATTGAAACACTGAATGCTAGCAACTCAAAATTCACAAACACATCAGTATTTCTATAGTTTGAACAGCATTCTTGCTGCAGTGTATATAAGCTCCTGTTTCCCTTAGTCCTTTTGCATGAATTTATATATCTAATTTCCTCCAGCCACCAGGTAGGCCTTGAAGGGACAGGGAAGGACACTGAGCAGGTAGAGAAATACAGTAAATATGTCTAAATTGAAACCACAATTGGGATCAAATCAAATCTCTTTTAGTAATAACACTAAGTAGGGCCTTTAGGAAAACGAGTCATGGCAGAACTAACTTAATTTACTCTTCTGATAAGGTTACAAGGCTTGTAGATCAGGAGAATGCTGTAGACAGGATGCATCTGGATTTTAACAAGACCTTTGACTTGGGCTCTTGTGATCCCTTTATAGATCAGGTGAAGAAATAAAGACTACAGGTGAGACGCCTAGCTAGTAAGTGGCTACCAATAATGTGGATCCTGGTCTCCGGAGACAGGTCATAGGTCTCTGTATCAATTCCAATCAAGTCACCATTCTTTTCCATCAGCTCACATGGAAATAAAAACAGAAATCATGCTGTCTAAGGGTGAGGATTCTGGGAACCCAAAGGATCCAGCTAACAAATTGGAAGTGAGAGTTAGGATCCAAAATAATTTCAGTAGGTTGGAGCACTGACTGACCTCTGTGAAATGCAATAACCAATGCCAGGACTTGGAAATTCACGTGTACAAACACAAGTTTATATACAGAGCAGCTGTCAGGGTACAGAAGGCAGAGGAGTCAGCAGGTGACAGCTTGATGAGTCAGAGGCACAGCGAGACTTGTGTGGCAGGGGAAAAGTTAAATAAATATACCTCCCCAGAAAGAGGAGAAAGTGAACCACGCATCCACCTGCACAGCCTGTAATCTTCAGACCACATAGAGCTTTAGTTCCAGAACAGATTATATTTTTTGCTTATCAGATTTTAAAAGATCATTTCCAAAGACAGGAGAACATGGTGAGGTCTTTTGTCAAAAGGTACAAACATTTGGTTAGACAAGAGATTGAAATTTTGGGGGTCTGTTGCACGCTAGGGTTACTGTAATTAGTAATAGTATATAGTTAAAATTGCTGAAAGAGGTTTTACATGTTCTCAGAACATATGAAAACCAGTATGAGAGGTGACAGATATGTTAACCAGCTAGATTTAATCATTTTTAAATGTATATATCTATCAGAAGACTATACTGTACACTGGAAATACATACTGTTGATTTGTCAAATAGACCTTGATAAAACTTAGATGGAAAAGAAAGTCACCAGAGTCTATGAATTAAAAATCAGTGATCTCAACCCCTTCACCCCTTGTACTGCACAAATAGTTAAGTCTTCCTTTACACATTTTTCTAAGCAATTATTTATCATACAAAATCATTTAACACAAATTGTGTGTGTGTGTGTGTCGTTTATATTTAAACATATAAACAGTATGTCATGGACATTTTTCAGTGTCAATGATCATGAAAAGCATGAAAGCATTTTCCATGTGCCAAGCCCAAGTCTAAAAGTATTTCAGGATCTCAGGTTTTCCTATATCTATAACTCACATTAACTCAAAAATATGAGCCCAACTATTTTTCACATTTAAATACCAAAAACGTGATACACAGAACTTTCTCAAGAAATGCATGTTGGACTTGAACTTGGTTCACTCTGGTTCCACAGTACACACATTTAACATCTGTACCAAGAACCCTCTCAGGACATTGAGTGCTACTTTGTGTTAAAATGACAACACAGAGATTTCCTGTATCTGAATCATAATTTATACAAATAGTCTTGCATTTCTGGACAAAAGATCATTTCCTTATTGAAGGATTTCTTATACTTAATATGCTAATGTGGATTATGAATATCCCAAAAGAATAAAAAGCTATTTTTCTTCTAGTTTCAACTCTGTCATAATTTTCCTTACTTAAAAATGATCTAGATAAGTTAATTTACCTTCCTAACTATTGATGCAGCAAAACAATGAAATACATATATATATTCATAAGTGCATATGTACATAACATAATTGTTGAATAATGTGCAAATCCATAAACAAAGTTCCATTGCTTCATAATGGTCACTATAACTCTAAGAGTACACTGAGATATGTAGCAATTGGGAGAAGGCAAGTGTATGTCACCATATAATTTGAATTAATTAGAATGAAGTGATTCTGAGAATTTCATACACTGATTTTGAGCATATTCACTGCCACACCTTCCATATACATCCTTAATTTCCTAACCACTCGACTTTCAGGTTTCTCTTTTTTCCTATAGAGTCCAGTTTGTATTCCCCAACTATTATTGGAAGTGATGCCTGTCCCACTTATAAAATATCTCTTTGCCCTTCCCAACAGTTGTCAAATGTCAATATCTCCTCAGTTAGGTGTAAAATTTCATGCTCACCTCCATTGCTCCATGCTGGAATTTTGTTCATATGTTCAACTGTTGGTTGCATCTGGAAAACACCATTTCCTTGAAGTCATCCACTACCTCTAGTTCTACAAGTCTTTCGGTTTCCTGAAGCTTTGGGGGGAAGAGCATAACACAGATGTTTATGTTAAAGCTGGGAAGAAAAGAATTAAGTGATTGTAATAATAGAATACAGTGGTCAGTACTACCAAAACTTCTACTTTCATTTTTTTCGTTCTCATATTTGAAGATCTGAAGCATCAGGTACTAGATTTGGGCATGAATCTGAATTGCTCTGGATGCTTTTCCTTCTTTTTTATTTTATTTTAATTTTAAATAGCTTGTTTTACATGTCAATCCCAGTTCCCTCTCCCTCCCCTCCTCCCGCACCCCTCACCATTCCCCCCCCCCAGCCTCCCACCCTATTGACAATTCCTCCCACATAGGGGATATCTAGAGTCTGTCATTTCACTCAGGGTAGGGTCCAGGCACTCCCCAACGAGTCCAGGCTGAAAGACCACCCCTCTTTGTGTTATGGACACACGATGTCTGTTTGTATGCCATTGATAAACACTGATTCACTGCCCAGGGCCCCATAGGTTGCCCAGGCCTCCTCACTGACTCTCACATTCAGGGTTGGGGGTCTGGATCAGTCCCATGCTGGCCTCCCAGCTGTCAGTCTGGGGTCCAAGAGCTCTCCCCTGTTCAGATCAACTGTCTCTGCTGGTTTTGCCAGCCCATTCTTTGCCAATTGGTTCATCACTCCTCTCTCTCTGTCACTGGGTTCCTTGGGTTCAGTTCAGTGTTTAACTGTGGGTGTTTGCCTCTGCTTCCATCAGTCCCTGTATGAATGCTCCAGGATAGTTATAGGCATCAAGTTCATTATCAGGAATGGGCATTCGAGGTGGTCTCTCCACTATTGCTTAGCTTGCCAATTGGTGTCATCCATTTAGATCACTAGAGGTCATACTGGTGCCTGATCTGTCTTCTAACCTATGATTCTCTCTTCCCCCTATTTTACCCCTCCCACTTAACATTCCTGTTCCCCCATGAGCTACTCTCTCTTTCTCTTCTCCCCCTCTCTTCTACCCAGCTCCCACTTCCCCCCACCCCTCGCCATGTTCCCCATCTGTTTAGAGGATCTTGCCTAATTCCTCTTCTCTTGGGTACCATGCATATCTTTTAGGTTCTTTCCTGTTTCCCAGACTCTCTGTCAGTGGAAGTGCAGACTGGCACTATCCTGATCCATGTCTAAAACCAATATGAGCATCACCATGTTTCTCTTTTCGTGACTGGGTTACCTCACTCAGGATGGTTTCTTCTAGTGCCATCCATTTATCTGCGAATTTCAAGATTCCATTGTTTTTTCTGCTGAGTAATACTCCATTGTGTAAATGTACCACATTTTCTCTATCCACCCTTCAGTTGAGTGGCATCTAGGTTGCTTCCAGGTTCTGGCTATTACAAATAATGCTGCTATGAACATAGTGGAGCAGATGCCCTTGTTGTATGAATGGACATCTTTTGGATATATGCCTAAGAGTGGAATTGCTGGGTCTTGTGGTAGATTGATTCCCATTTTCCTGAGGAATCTCCATACTGATTTCCAAAGTGGCTGTACGAGTTGGCACTCCCACCAACTCCCCTCTCTCCACATTCTCTCCAGCATAAATTGTCTTCGGTGTTTTTTATTTTAGCCATTCTGACAGGTGTAAGATGGTATCTCAAAGTTGTTTTCAAATGCAGATCCTCAGACTTCAACTAAAATGCCTCCAGTGTAAGGAGTTCATGTACTACAACATTGAGAACTACTACTGTCTGCTATGAGATTAATCTTTGATGCAAAAAGTGGGAATAAAAACGATGGGGGATAGCCCCAGCTCTGGGCATGAATACATGAAGGAGAGAAATATTTTTTCTCTTTCTCTCTGCAGGTTGCCTAGTAAATATAACCATCTTCACTGCTCAATGAGATTCTTCCCAGGGTACCCAGTGATCTAAGTTCAGGGGACTAAGCCATCAGTGACCATAGCACCATTGTATCTCCCTCAATGAAGAATGGTACCATCACCATAGATTTAAAATAAAAACAACTTCCATAGAAATTGGAACTGTCCCCTGGCAATGATAAGTTTCTAATCCAAATAACAATTGAAAACCAAGAATTAGCCCAATATGGAAAACAACAACTAAGAAAGGGAAAGTGTTGCCGTTTTAAACAGTTTGACAATCCAGGATAACTTCCTCAGTCCCTCAAGTCATTAAATCCCAACAACCTTGCATATTATTGTTACAGAGTCACCTGCTAATTTGAAACAAGAAATAGGATCAAGTAGAAAGGAATGGGAGGGAGGGGCATAACTAGATTGCTCATACAAGTGCTCAGCAGGGAAGTTCTACAAAATGTTGGTCTCTATAGTGAATGAAAAAGGGCCTTCTACAAAAGGAGCCAAAGTTGCCTCTTACTAACTCAGTCTAAAGCTTTGCACTTGAGACTCTTCATCAATCAGATGCTCTGGTTTCCAAAGTCCCTTTGCCTTTAGAATCACAAAGTATCCTTACTTCAGCTATAAAAGAGCAAAGAGACATTGCTAAGAATACATACATATTGGAAAGCTATAGGAATTTGGGGAAACTTTTACCTCCTAGTAGAGAAGAGACCTATACAGTTCACACTGCAGAAGAAGCTATACTGCTATACATAATTTTATACCTGGTAATTAATATCAGGTAGCTCAAATTTCATAGAAAAAAAGACTGTAAAAAGGAAATATAGATACAGTATTGAGTTATCCTTGGGAGGTTATATGTAAATGAAATGTGTTTCTATACTTAGGTTTTTCTCTCACTTCATGTATTGTATGATGGGTAGCTTTTATTGTAGAAAACCATGAAAACATAAAAGAAAAATAGAGATCAGCCCAAAATTAAAGTCCCAACCTTATCCTTTGTATAAGGTGCTTCTAAATCTGAGACTTGGTTTTCAAAACTGTCCTCCTGGTCCTAAGACTGAGTGACAGAGAATATTGGTGACTATGAGAGCAGAGGACAGGAAAGGCAAAAGTTGAGATTAATATGCATTTTTGGTTTTATTTGATGTGGTCCTGTGAAGCAAAGGTACTGTTTTCTGACTTTGGGAAGGGTGTCTATGAGAATACTTTGGAAGTTGTCAAGAGTTATTATGGAAATGTAAAGAGTTATAATTAAGGTCCCTGTTTTATCTGCATATGCATGAATATATATGTACACACAACTTTCCCAAATTGCTTGAAAATCCACACTTTGTCTCAATTTTCTCTCCCTTTCCCTTTTATTATTTCCCTGATGATTTTATTACTAACTTGATGCAAGGTGTGCTCTCTGAATATCACCAGCCAAGCTAACAACATTGGACCACATTTTCTAAGCTCTTCTCCCCATAGATTGTTATGTCATTAACAAGTGTTATCTACATAATTCAAAGTCATATCCCGGGGCTCTGCAACAGTGAACACAGTGATTAAAAACAATCTGTCCAACAAGGACAGGATCTGAATCATATTATTCTAAGCCAAATTAATTATCTCATTAATGGCAGTCCCTGACCTGTGTCCACTCTATTGCTGTAATAACATGTACACACCACATTTTTTGAGTGCTGAGCAGGAGGCAAAGTAGGAATGGAAACTATTGTTTACAGAGCACAGAAAGGGTAAATGACAAGTCCTGGAGTCAAAAGACCGAACATCATACAGTATTTGTATTTTAACCCAACTAACTCTGCTCCTAACCCATTCTTTCTATATTATACCAGGGCAGTGCCTCATCACTGGGGGTATAAAAATGAAGTATGTGAAACTTATATACTTAAGCATGGAGAAATATAGCATGTTATACATTTAAAACATTTTTGGACTAGAATAAGAAAACAAACACAACTGTGAGATTCAATTTAGACCCTAAGGACCAAAGATGGTTCTCTCTCTCTCTCTCTCTCTCTCTCTCTCTCTCTCTCTCTCTCTCTCTGTGTGTGTGTGTGTGTGTGTGTAAATGTATGACTAGTACTGGATTCTTCCACAACCACTCATCTCCTTATCTAGTAACTCATCTATTCCATAAGCTATTATTGGCTACTATTGACCATTTTGCCTGTGTAAAATACTATTCTTAGTAAGGTGGACATTATGCAAGAAAGGGCAGAGCATGGTTCAAACCTTTAAAGAACCCATGCTAGAAACTAGAAACAAACATGGCTTACCTTGAATACACAGCAAAATATGATTTATGGCCTGAGAGAGCAAAATGCTTTGGTAGTCTAAAGGGAAGATTCTGATCTTTTGGAAATGACTTCATGGTGTATGATATCAATCTATGAAGACTCAGTAGAAATTAAAGAAATAGGAAATGAGTCGGGTGGGGAGCTGCCAGGAAAAGACAGCAAGATGACGTAGGTACAGAAGGAAAACACCAGATACATTAGATGAGAGTCAGTGGATAATTTTATTTTGATGGCACTGGGATTGTATACAAGAAAGAAAAATAAAATAAAATGAGAAGATACGCTTTGGGCTGGACTGTGGGAAATGTCTAATACTGCAGGCCCAGCTTCAGCTTCTGTCTTTCTTAGCAGCCAGCAGCAGTGGCTGCTCAGGGAAACATTTGGAAAAGGCACAATGCATGACTGTTTCTCCATGAAATCAGGAGATCAAAGAAAACAAGGTGATGTCTTCATGGGTTCCACAAAGGGATAAGCCAACTTCTTTTGCAGGGTGAGTAGTAATGGCAAACTGCTTTAGGAGGAAACACTTCTCTCTTTTGTTTTCACTGAAATCTTTGCCTTGGATACTCCCCAAATTTACCTTTACTTTTGTGAAGCTTGGAACCTCTAGTGTCTTTCCCAGCCACTCTCCCATTATATCTGTCCGTTAAACATATTGGTTGACGTTTTTAGAGATTTTTCTCTCACTCTTTTGCTTCAGTGATGCTCAGTTCTCCACAGATAAAGTCATGGATACCTATTTCTGCTCTGTCTCTTTCTTGGCTATTCCTTAGCTCACTCATTTATAGGTGTGAGTTAAATTATTTCTTGTCTATCAAAGTCTAATTAACATGCCATTTCTGAACCGCACGGTTCCCACTCATGTCTGTAGCTACTATGTTCAATGCCTATAAATCTACATCTCCTCTCTTTGGAGTTCAAGACCCATAGATGAAATCACCTGTTTGAAATATCTATTTTGATGCTTCACAAATAACTGCACCCCAGAAACAGTCCCATCATTCCAGACGGAATGATTCTACCACTCAGTGCAAACTTTTCTCACTTAATTTACCATCACACAGTTTATGAGTCAAATTAGACATGTGGGAATTTACCTCTAATTCTCCCCACTTACTTTTTCCTAAGCATCCAATCAATCAATCAATCAATTAATCAAATCAAATCTTTAAGTTTCTGTTTCTTTAGTATTGACTGAAGATGTCAGCTTATCTCCATTATCACTGCTAACATCTCATTGGGGTTCCTAAACTAGTTTAGATTATTACCTGGACTCCAAATCATGTGCCACAATTTTCATGCAAGCTCTGAGTCAATACTTCTCAACTAATACCAATTCCAGTGAAGACAAAAGCCTTGTAAGAATCAGAGGACCAGGCTGTCTTCTTGAGATATGACAAGGAATTGCACACATGAAATCTTGGCAGTATGGTCTCCTAAACAAGACCTGCACAATGACACAAGTTAACATGCCAGTACAGATGGGGGATACCTTACAAGGCCCTACCCCTAAATAAATTGTATAGGCAATCAATAGATGTTGAGAGAAGGAAATTCAATATTCTCTGAGGATAATCCCCCTGATAGGTTATCTAACCCCAAGTGGTCAGCACTAAATTAGTATATATAATAAGTAATGGGGAATGGACTCAGCAAGTTGTATTTGTGGGTGTGTGTAACAGTAATAATTAAGAGGTCTTCTTGAATTATTTTTAAGATCGATCTTTAATTTACATTGGTGTTCTGCTTGCATATATATCTGAGTGAGGGTGCCGGATCCTCTGGAACTGTAGTTACAGACAGTTGTGAGCTGCCATATGGGTATTGGGAATTGAACCTATGTCCTCTGAAAGAGCAACCAGTGCTCTAACTACTGAGCCATCTCTCCAGCTCCAATTAAGAGGCCTTAAATGCCGGGTGAAGTGGATGGATGTCGGAGTATCTGGAAGGGAGGCAGGGATGAGTAAAATTATGTAGACATAGTACTCATGTATGGAATCCTCAAAAAATTTAAATTAAGAAAAAACACTTCTTCCAGACAGGCATTTCCTGACCCCTACCAGCCACTCTTTGCTTCACATAGATCCTACCCAAGAAATACTAGTACACAATAGGAAAGAGCTGGGGAGATGCTGGCAGTATACCTTACTTCAGAAAGTGGGATTCAGGCGAATAGAGTCAGTGTTTTCAGAAATGGCTTCCAAGTGACAGATGCTGTTGGAGACTTCTGAGGTGCCCAAAGAAACAGAGGCTCAGGGCTTGGGAAGGGTCTCCAAGGGAGATGCCAAAATCTAGAGAGTTTATACTAATTCACCTCAAACATTTCGATTTTCTGATTTTGCCCTTGTCTTTGACAGTTTCACCAAAAATTTGAACCACTGCTGCAAGGATTTGGGGGGATAAAAAATGCATCATTAATCAAAAATTACTCTTCCCTAAAGTAAAATATTAGCTCTGTTGTATAGTTAATTGCATTATAAGAATGAACAGCTCATCCTCTTTACAATGGCTTTAAATCCTGATCACTTAATAAATGCAAGAATTATAGTTAATCTAGCTCAAAATTTAATTATGATGAGTCATACTTCACAAAGCAAAGCACACAGGGGCAAAATTTTGGTGACGTCATGTCCCACTGACCTTGACCTCAGGCCTGCTGCCTTTTTCTAAGAGGGATATTGGAAATCCTTCCTGTTTGTGATCTAGGAGGGCCTTCTAACAAAACCTACCACAGTCAGGCCTTACAGGACAGTCTACCTAAATCACATCTTACCCTGAGAAAGCCCAGAGGCAGTTCTCCCTCTAGACTCTGCCTTTGCAGATCTTGTCAGGCCATTATACAGATGGGCTTGAAGGATAGAACTACAGGGGATCCAGGCCGGTACAGAGGACTGAGGAATTGTATGAAACCTTCAAAATCCAAGAATGGCTCAACATCTAGATTCCAAGGCTCTCCAGGTTGACAGGAACCTAAAAGGTCAACAGTGCTTTGTTATGTGTTTAGAGTCTCAGCATTTTCTCACCTCTCACAGATTTGATAACAATCTTACGAGTGTTTAATGAATAGAAATGGGATTTTAAAAGATTTGTCTCTCTGAAAAATTATTGTCATTCAAATTATCCTCTCTCTAGTCATTCTAATTGTATACATATTTGGATTGGACTCAGTTGCATTTTCTCATTAATGTTTGCTAAATGTTATCTTTTATATTTAATGTCTTATTTCTTCCTCTCATGTGTCTGGGGAATATTCTTACCCTTCAAAATAGTAGCTGCCTTTTCTTACTCTTTTGTCATGTATACTACTGAGAAACAATCTTTTCTTTCTTACCTTTTTGCAAGTCATTTCTGTTCTGACTTCACCATGTCAAAGGATAATATGCTGACGACGGCTATTTCCTAATGGAAAAATTAATAGGGCCTTTTTTATTTGACTTTACTTTTCATTCCAACATATATTTTGACTTCCTTCTTTTGGTGTTTTTGGGATTTAGGGGGAAATGTTTTGTTCTGAACTTTCCATGATAGATATGTTTATCACATGACTCTCTTCTCTATTCTGGTTATTTCTAGCTGTATAGTAAATCATTCAAGGTTTAGTGACCTACAACTAAATTTTTGTTTTATTTTATTCATGATTTTATGGATCAAGAATTTGGAGACACTATAACTGATGCTTTATCTGATTCATATGGAATCAGCTGAGAGCTGGGGCTAGGTAGCTGATTATCAAACTGATTTCTTCACTTCTACATTTGCCATCTCAATATCCTGTGCCTTACCCTCTCTATTTCATACATATCTTATTCTCTCTGCTTTCATCTCTCCTTATCAATATGGCATTTTATCTTTTGAGGCCTTTCAAAATCGTTCAAGCTTTCCAAGTTTTGGCAGTCACAGGTTAGTCATTCATTGGCTAGCTTTCGATAAGTAGGAAATGGCAACTGCCAGACCAGCTAGGATCTATTCCAAGAACTGTCACAATATCAATTATATTGTATTTCTTTGGCCAAATCAGTCACGGGTACAACCTGGACTCAAAGAGGTAGAAAATATACTGCTTCTTGCTGGATGAGCAGCTTTGTTGACTTTGTTATAGAATATGTGATATTGCAGTAACTGTCATTTGAGAATAAAAACATGTATCTTGTACAGATTTCCAGATTTCAAAGTCTAGTACTATAAAATATATGTGGAAAAAATTGAACAAAAATACATGAGCCTTAGAGAAGTTGAGAAAATTTGATTTAATATAGCATTATATAATGGTTCAAGCAAGGATTTAAATTCTGAAAATCTGAATTTGAGTCTTATCATGTCTGATACCAATCTTATATACAAGAAAAAGCACTTGTATATATTAACAAGTGCTTACTAAGCACTTTTTATAGACATAGCATTGTGTTGGAAATTAAGGAATTTGGGAATGACTAAAATCATCATTAAGACTTGAGAAGGCCCAAAGTATACAAAGGGGAACTGTCATAGACAAATATTAAGTAAAGAAATACTAAATGGTATAATAAAAATACCACATACCTTGGTGGTTCAGGGTAAGAAGTTATTACTGTGGGTGCCCAGGAACTACTTTATAGAGCTGAAAGTAGCAGAATAAAAGCAGGAATATCTTATAAAGAATGACAGGAACATAGAATAGCACAAGAAACTGTTGAAAATTAAAGATAGAAAGAAAAAATGAAAAATATTAACATATTGATAGTAAGCTGTGATACAATTTTAATCAGTCTAATTAACATAGAATCCTCAAAATAAGAAGGAGGACAGAAAAATATTGGAAGGAATAATGGATGAATATTTTCCCAATTAGATAAAAATATGAATCCACATGTCTAAGAATTGCAACATATCCTAAGCTTAAAAAGCTTGAAAATGATACTAAAGCATAACATAATCCAGTGCCTCAAAATAAGTTATAAAGTTAAAATCTTAAATGAAGCTAGTAAGAAGCTAGTGCACAGAAATCAATATATGAATGAAACAAAATTTCTCCTTAAAAACTGAACCACAAGACACCAGGAAACAATATACTAACAATAGAGATGAGAAATAGTATTGCAATATGCAAAGTAAACTTCAGTTTCATAACATTAAAGACTTTAATTCATAAAATACACATGACACTATTATATATAGTTAATCAAATAATTGAGTTTCAAAAATATTTGATACATGGTGGTTCACTTTCATTATCCCAGCACTTTGGAGACTGAGGCAGGAGAATTTCAGTGATTTCTGGGACAGCCTGACCTTTCAGATGCTGTCATCCCTCCAAAAATTCCTGATGAAAATAATAATACAGCTTAGACAATTCTACAATTACCGCTGGGGATTTGCATATCCATCTCTTAGTTTGTAGATCAAATAGGAAATCATTAAGATTAGAGAAAAGTACCACAAATGAAATTGACCTAAACAACATTCATAGAATACTACACCCAAACGTATCAGAATAAATCTATTTGAAGGGCGCACAGAACGTTTATCATATTTGATCATATTGTGCTACACAAAACAAGCTTTTATTACATATATTAATATTAATATTTTATTACATGTATTATATTAATATTTTCTTGCATGTATGTTTGTGTACCATGTGCATACCTGGTTAGAAGAGGGCATTAAATCTATTCGAAGTGGAGTTATAGATGATTGGAATCTACCATATGAGGACAGGAGATTGAATGCAGGACCTTCTAATAGTAACAAGTGCTCTTAACCACTGAGCCATCTCTCCAGCCACCTGAATATTTTTATGAATATTAAAGGTATGCTAATATGCTCTCTGACAAGAATACAATTGAATTAGAAATAGGTAACAGGAATGCATTTGAAAAATCCCCCAATGTTTAAAAAGCACATGATACATTATAATTCAGCGTTCAAGTAAAAAATTAAAAAGAAAAGTTGATATTTTGAACTGAATGAAATTAGTAGAACCAGCAAGATAATTTGTAGGTTGCTTAGAAGGTAATGCATATGATGAAATGTTATATATTAAAGAAGAAAAATCTTATATAATGTTGAAATTTTCATCCTAAAAACCATAAAATACAGACTAATTAACCAAAAGTAAAAGAAAGGGAATAACAAAGATAAAGACAAAAATCAATGGAAATCAGGAGAGTGGCAGCCTACAATCCCAGTGTCAATGAGTCTGAGAAACAAAAAAGAACCTAAGAGAGGTCTGCAAGGTACCCCAGAGAAGGGGAATGAGGCAAGATCTCCTGAGCAAATTGGGAACACGGCGAGGGGTGGGGGGGGAGGTAGGAGCTGGGAAAAAAAGAGGGGGAGAAGAGGAGGACAGAGGAGATCATGGGGGAGCAAGAAAGTTAAGTTGGGGGAAGAATAGGGGAGAACAGGATGAGAAATACCATAATAGAGGGAGTCATTATAGGTTTGAGGAGAGATCTGGCACCAGTGAGACCTCTAGCAATCTGCAAGGATGACACCAACTAGCAAATTAAGCAATAGTGGAGAGGCTATCTTAAATGCCCATTCCTGATAATGAGTTTGACGACTACCTTGTATGCCATCCTAGAACCTCCATCCAGTGATTGATGGAAGCAGAGGCAGACACCCACAGCTAAACACTGAACTGAACCCCTGGAACCCAGTGACAGAGAGGGAGGAGTGATGAGCAAAGGGGTAAAGAATGGGCTGGTGAAACCAACAGAAACAGCTGACCTGAACAAGGGGGGAGCTCTTGGACCCCAGACAGACAGCTGGGAGGTAAGCCTGGGACTAATCCAGACCCCCTGAATGTGGGTGTCAATGAAGAGATCTGGACAATCTATGGGGTCCTGAGCAGTAGATAAGTATTTATCCCTGGTATACAAATGGACTTTGTGTATCCATACCACAAAGAGGATGCTCTCTCAGCCTGGATTCTTGGGGGGAGGGCCTAGGCCCTGCCGTGAACAGACTCTGGATATCTCCTATGGGGAAGGGAGTGGTGACAGGGTGGGAGGCTGGGGGGAGGGGCATGCAGGAGGAGGGGAGGGAGAGGGAGCTGGGATTGACATGTGAAGCAAGCTTGTTTCTAATTTTAAAATGTAATAAATAATAATAACAATGATAAATCAATGGAAAATAAAACAAAAACAATGAAACACAAATCTAGTTAATTTGAATAAGTGAATGAAATTGGTTAAGTCTCCCATTCAGGAAACAAGGGGAGGATATACAAATTACTACTGTAAAAATGAGAGATATGATAACACTATACATTATGTAGGTAATAAGGAATACTGGACTACTTAAACATTTTACATCACTAAGTTCAGCAGCTTCAGTGACATAGACAAATTCCTTAACAGACCTAAAGTGCAAGTCCATCCCAGAAGGAAAATATCTTGAAATTCCCCAAATCTATTGAAGACATTGAATTTGTAATTGAAACCTTCCCACAAATAAAATTTTGGTCCTGCATGGCTTTTCTGGTAAATTTTACAAAACACTGAAGAAAGAAATTATACCAACTACACAAAAAAATTTCCAGAAACAAAAGGATGAAAGAGTTGGCATTCTCAAGCAAGAATATGCATATGTTTTGTCATGACACTGTTCACAAATAGCCAAGATGTATAATCGGCCTTGCACCAGTCAATGAATGAATAAAGAATATGGTATAGTTGGGCGGTAGTGGCACAAACCTTTAATCCCAGCACTTGGGAGGGAGAGGCAGGCTGATCTCTGTGAGTTTGAGGTCACCCTAGTGTACAGAGTTCCAGGACAGCCAGGACTGTTTGACAGAGAAAACTTCTCTTAAAAAAAGAATATGGTATGTCAACAATAAGTGTTATTTAGCCTTGAAGAAGGAAATCTTATCATTTGCAGGAAAATAGATGGAACTGAAAGTGTAAGAGGTATTATTAGAGACTGGAAAGGGAGCCATAGGGAAGCAGGAACAGAGAGAGTAGAAGAGTAGGTAGGCATAATGAATGCATGATATATTCATGTATGGGAATGCCAAAATGAATACCACATGTATAATTTTGTTAATTACAAGAAATCAAAATGTAGTAAATATGAAAAAAGATGAAAGAGTGATTTGTAACTCAAATTATTGGCCAGCATTACCCTGAGAACAAAACCAGTCAAAATCATTCCAACTAAAGAAAACAACTCATAAATATAGTCACAAAAATGCCTAGTAAGTTTTGTTTGGCAAACCACTCCAGTAATATATTCAGAAGGCATTAAGTCATAACTAAGTGTAATTTAATCACAAATTTGGATTTATATTCAAACACAAATATCAGTATCTCACCATATACAGAAACTAAAAGTAGGACTAGAGTCAATGGCTCAGGGATTAAGAGCACTTGCTGTTTTCCCAGAGGACTCAAGTTCAGTTCCCAGTACTCACATCTGGTAATTCACAATCACCTGTAACTCCAGTTCCAGGGGAAACCTCCACAAAAACACACATACATACACATAATTAAATGCAAAAATAAATCTTGAAAAACCAAAACTAAAAATGATAAATTTTTGATTATCTTAGTACAAGGAAAATGAATGTCATAAAATTCAATACCTATTCCTGGTGATAATTAAACATCTTTATGCACAGTTGCTACAGAAGAGACCACCCACAAACTCCCAAGAGGCACATATGAACACTTGACAACAAATATGCTGAACATTGAAGGACTCAATGTTTTTCCCTTGAAAGGGGATACAGCAGTGATACACACTTTCATCTCTTCCTGTCAACATTTTACTGGAGACCATAATCACTGTGATGAGCTATGAAAAATAAAATATATACATACAAATTATAAAAAATATATTTTGTTCCTAAACTACAGTATCAACATTGCAGAAGATCTTAAGGCATCTAAAAAATGTGAGCATCAAAAAGTGAGTTGAACAAGGTTGCAGGGTACAAGTTAAATATTCAAGATCAACTGTTGGATCCTAGAAAAAAAAGAAAAGAAAATTGAAATTTTAAAAATAGTTTTTCTAATAGCATCAAATAATACAAAATAGATAGAAATAAATTTGACAAATGATGTAGAAAACATGTACACTACCTCACTGGGAGAAAATTTAAAAGATCCAAATAAATGGAAAGATATATCATGTTTATATATCAGAAGACTCAGAATTGTCAGGATACTAGTTCTCCCAAAATTGATTTACAGATTCATAACACTCTGACTCAAAATCCCAGAAGGCTTGTTTGTAAATCTTGATAAGCTGATTCTAAAATTTACATGGCAATTCAAAGAACCCATATGTATAAAAAACACCTGAAATATGAAACAAATAGCAATTTTATTTAATGATTTATTATAAAGATACAATAATCAAGACAGAATATCATTACTATAGATAGTTATACACATTGAGGGAACAAAACAATAAGTCTGAAATAGAGCCATACACTCAGAGACCATTGATTTTCAACAAAAGTGACATGATAACTAAATGGAGTAAATCTTTCTCCATAAATAGTGCTGAAAAGGAATACCATGGGAAAAAAATACTGGACTTCAGTCCTTATCTCACACTATAGGCAAAAGTATAAAATTTGAAGCAAGATACAAAATAGAAACTCTAAGTGGCCTTGCATTGTTAAAGATTTTCTAAATAGGACATAAGAAACCTGAAGGATAGACGTACAGTAGATAATTGAACTCAAATGAAAAGGCAAGTCATAGACAAGAAAATATTTGCAAGTCATGTACCCAATAAAAATAACTTGTATTTAGAATGTATAAATTCTTAGAACTCAATTATAAGAAGACACAATAAAGTTTTTAAAAATGGACTAAAGATTAGAACAGACATTTCACAAAAGAAGAAAAACAGATGGAAATATTTGCACATGAAAAGATGCTCAACATCATTAGTCATTAAAGAAATGCAAATCAAACCCACAATGAGCTTCAACTACACACCCATTAATCTATCTAAAATGCTGAAGACTGACCATAGATTATTGGGGAGGATTATATTTTTTAAACTTTTTTATTTCAAGCTTGCTTCACATGTCAATCCCAGCTCCTTCTCCCTCTCCTCATCCCCCACAACCCCATCAGCTCCCTCAGTCCCCTACCCAATCCCCACTCCATTCCCCAGAGAGAGTGAGATCATCCATGGGGGATCATTGGGGAGGATTTTAAACAGTTATCTCTTTCATTTATATCAGAGTATGAAAAATTACAACCATTTGGGAAGCAAACTGGTATTTTTCATTTAGTCTTCTAAATTAAAATAGTTTTTTGAGAATTATTCATGAGTACGGTATCTACACCGTTTCCACTGCTTCACCCCACAACTCCCTCCATGTCCCTCCACTCTCTCAAATCCATTACCCCATCTTTTTCAATTATTATCATTTTATATACATGCACACATATATGTAGATATATAGAGACATTTTCTTATAAAAGTTAAGCGTATATTTGCTTTACAATCTACTCATTTCTCTCCTATGTATTTACCCCTAAAGCAAAGCATTTGTTTGAACAACCCACAAATACTAATTTTAGCCTTGATTAAATAGTCCCAATTTTAATTAACCTGGATACTGTAAGTATTCATATTTTAATAATGAGATTCGCCTGAGAAATTTAATACATAACTGTATATGTACAAAAATATGAGTGATTCTGAAAATTATTATATGAGCAATTCTGAAAATAATGACAACTAAAACAAAGTAGACAAAAAACTAAAAAGAACATAAAAAATGATGGGACTATCCGGGTGATGGTGGCACACAACTTTAATCCCTGCACTCAGGGAGGCAGAGGTACGTGGATCTTTGTGAATTCCAGGACAGCCAAGGCTACACAGAGAAGCCCTATCTTGAAAAAAAATTGATAGGACTGTAAGAAAATGAATTGTCTTTCAGTGTCTCTGAACAGATCATGCATAAAGACCTAGGAGTCAAAGAAAAGGAAATGTAGTCACAGAACAACACTTGGCTAGTCGATATAATAATAACAACATGAATGATAGCCTTTAATCTTCTGAATGAACGCTTATGCTGCAAAGTAGAATGCAAACAGTGTTGAATTCAAAGTACAGTTGACAAGTAGGAATGTTGAAGGAAGGAGGGGAAGACAAATTGAATAGTTACAGTGTCCTTATACAGTAGGAAGTTGAAAGACATAGTTATAAAGGGAAAAGATCATTTTGTTACATAGAGGATAGTCATGAAGCTTCTAAAATAGTAGTATAACTATATTAAAGAGAAGCTGGCAGAGAATGACAGTAAGTCAACGGTAAATATTTGGAGATGGATAGTTCAGGAGGGGTGTCTCAGAAAAGAAAAATCAGCACCTAGTGCATTTGAATATATACTAGAGACCTTTTTTATTTTTAAAAGAGCCTGGTGATGAATTGTTATCACTGATTTTTCAAACTTAACTAAACTGAACGGAAGTAATTACAAACCCCAAGAGCATGGAAGGTCAAAATTCTAAAAAAAGAGTACATATTGTTGAAATCAACTTACATAAAATTCTACAAATATGAATCATTAACCTATGCTAACAAAATTCAGATCAAGGGCTGCTTAGAGACAGGCCAAGGGGTATTTGTATACAAAGGGGGGTACCATAAAATTTTGTTGGTAGTAGATATACATTATCCTGGTTGAGGTGATACTTTGATTGAAATGTAAATTTTAAAAATGCCCAGTTTATTAATGCCTAAATACAGTAAGTTTGGGACGAGCAAATACTCCTGATTAAAGAGTAGTCATGGAGTGGAATGATTAAAGCCAGGTCATACTGACTTAGGATAATTAGAAGAGGAAGAGGAGATTTAGTTATAAGCCACCCACTCCCCCACACAAGGTCTTGTACATGGTATACATTACTAATTTTTAAAACTGAAAAGATGGGAAAGTTATAATAGTAAGTAATGATGTAAAGAATAGACTTCTAAAGAAGAAGCCTAACCTGATATAGGAGAAATAACTAGTTTGGAGGAGGAATTTACAAAAAAGAACAGAACAGATGTGGGTTTTTTTCTTGTTTTGTTTTGTTTGTGTGTGTGTTGGCAATATTTATTTTTATTACACATCAATCCCAGCTTCCCATCGCTCTCCTCATCCTTCTCTCCCTACCTCTGCCCCACCCCCCACTCATCATCTGCTCCTACAAGAAGGTAAGGTGTCCCATGGGGAATCAATGAAGTCTGTCCCATCACCACATTGAGGTAGAACCAAGCACCCCATCCTGTGTCTAGGCTGAGCAAGGGAAATGGGCTCCAAAAAATGCAGTTCATGCACTAGGGATAGATCCTGGTCCCACTGCCAGTGGCCCCACAAACTGCTCAAGCCTCCTACTGTCACTTGCATTAAAGGAACCTAGTTTGGATATATGCTGGTTACTCAGCTGTCAATCCAGTGTCAATCAATGATCTCCAACTATCTCCAGTCAGCTGTTTCTGTGGGTTTCCCCATCATGGCCTTTGACCCCTTTGCTCATATTATCAATCCTCCCTATGTTCCACTGGACTCTGGTAGCTCAACACAGTGGTTAGTTGTGGATCTCTGCATCTGCTTCCATCAGTTGCTGGATGAAGGTTCTATGTTGGCAATTAGGGTGGTCATCAATCCGATTATAGGGGACAGCCAGTTCAGGCACCCTCTCCACTATTGCTTAGAGTTTTATCTGGAGCTATCCTTGTGTATTCCTGGGAGTTTCCCTAGTGCCAGGTTTCTTGATAATCCCATAATGGCTCTCTCTATCAAGATATTTCTTTCCTTGCTCTCCTTCTCTGTCATTCCCCCAACTCAGGCATCCCATATCATCATGTTCTCCTTCTGACTCCCCTTCCCTCCTCCTCTCTCTCCTTCCACCCTCCCTCGCTTCCATGCTCCCAATTTGCTCAGGAACTCTTGGCTATTTCTCCTTCCTAGGCAGATCCATACATGTCTCTTGTAGGGTCTTCTTTGTAACCTTGTTTGTCTGGGGTTGTAGACTGTAGGTTAGTTATTCATTGCTTTATGTCTAATATCACATAGGCACAGGAGACCACTTCCTAAATATAACACCAGTAGCACAGACACTGAAAGAAACAATAAATGGGACCTCCTGAAACTTAGAAGCTTCTATAAGGCAAATGACATGGCAAGTAAGACAAACGACAGCCCACAGAATGAGAAAAGATCTTAACCAATCCCACAGCTGATAGAGGGCTGATCTCCAAAATATACAAAGAACTAAAAAACTGTACACCAAAATATCAAATAACCACATTTTAAAAATGGGGTACAGATCTAAACAGAGAATTCTCAACAGAAGAAACTCAAATGGCAGAACATCTTTTAAGGAATTGCTTAACATCCTTAGCCATCAGGGAAATGCAAATCACAAACAACTTTGAGATGCCATCTTAAACCTGTCATAATGGCTAAGATCAAAAACACCAATGACAGTTTATGCTGGAGAGGATGTGGAGTGAGGAGGAACACTCCTCCACTGCTGGTGGGAGTGCCAACTTGTACAGCCACTTTGGAAAGCAGTATGGAGATTCCTCAGGAAAATGGAAATCAGTCTACCTCAAGACCCAGCAATACCACTCTTGGGCATATACCCAAAGGATATACACTCATACCACAAGGACATTTGTTCAGTTACGTTCATAGTAGCATTGTTTGTAATAGCTAGAACATAGAAACAATCTAGATGCCCCTCCATCAAAGAATGAATGGATAAGTAAAATGTGGCACATACACACAATGGAGTACTACTCAGAAGTAAAAAACAATGACATCATGAAATTTGCAGGCAAGTGGACGGATCTAGAAAAAAACATTGAGTGAGGTAACCCATACCCAGAAAGACAAATATGCTATATACTCACTCAAAAGTGGGTATTAGAACAGATTTTAAAAAGCCTTTTGAAATTCATTCCCTATGGTGAGATACTTTGCTCAACCCTGATACAGAGGGAAGGGGCTTGGTCCTTCCTCAACTTAGTATGCCAGACTTTGCAGACTCCTCAAGGGAGGCCTTACCCATTCTGAGGGGTGGATGGGGGTAGAATGGGGGAAGTTGGGGGTGTTGGAGTAGGGAAGGGAGGGGAACTGGGGTTGGTATGTAAAATGAAAAAAAATTAAAGAAAAACAAAGTTAAAGATAAGTTGTCAAGGTGAAGTCAAGAGGAGGGTTGTACAGAACAAAACCTGCGTTACCCTCTGGTACAATACCCCAACTAGAATCCCCGTGTTAGCAAATAAAAACCCAATTCCAAGAATGAGTTACCTCTTTTTAAATTGTTGCCCAGTGAAATAAAAGACTCTTAAGTATTACAGGCTATTACCAATTCCTGGCTACCTCCAGAACTTGATGGTAACATCCTACTGTTAAAGACACCACATCCTTGAGTCAAGACAGTACTAATCTACGATCTTCATCCTTACTTGCTAGAATTTATTGTGGGAGGTGCTATGCACTGAAAGGAGGAAAATATGCCTCAATCTCTCCAAGATGAGAACATTGCAAGCTACAACAATGACTCTCCAATAAGATGCGCTCATTAGTACAATAGTTACACAGATGTTATGGGAGTAACCAATTATTTTCTTGCCAGATCTAAGGCCAACACCATGAGATGGAGCCTATACCTGCCACTGTTAAATAGGCCAAGTACCTATCGCTTGATAGATCATAATGAGCCATAGGGAGAACTCAATACTGTTATTCTAGTCAATGGACATAGTATCAAAATGACTCTTAATGACTTATTGCTGTTTCTGTAGATCGGAGGATCTCTCAATCCCCACTATAGAAGCTTCTCCTTTCGGTAGATAGCACTAATACAGAGACTCTCAACTAGTTTACATGTAAAAAATACAAAGCTGTGGCTAACTCAGTCATAAATTGGACATTCACATCACATCACACACACACACATACACACACACACACACACACACACACACACACACACACACACCCTCCCCAGAGATAGGAATCTTTACATAAGAGGGGACAGAAGGAATATAAGAGCCAGAGGTGGTCAATACCATCTAGGAACAGTATTTTCCAGACACAGCATAGTAGATGAACATAGAAACACACAGCAATTGTGGCAGCATGTACAAGACCTGCACAAGCTCAAAGCAAGACAAAATTACATCACAGAAATGGAAAGCTGGACTTGAAAATCCCACCACTATATGGTAGCCTCTAGGAAAGGGAAAGTCAGTTTTCCTTAATGATGTGACCCTTGATAGGCTGACTACACATCAGGCTAGGCCCCATTCTTAAGGCTAACTAGTCAACAAAAACTGGACCCAATGAGAAAATAAATCTCAAAGTTGAGTGGGAAGGGATGGTAGGGTAGAGATGATGGCTATGGGAGCAGTTGGAAGAGAGATATAAGTATGTTTAAATTACATTGTATGAAACTCTCAAAAATATTGCAAAAATGGAGCATGTGGAATGTAAGGATTTTTCTCTTCTTGTTATATATTCTATAGAATATAAAGAATATAGTCTCAGTTCTTCTGAGACTACAGGAGAAATACAAATGCATTTCAAGGTAAGGAGTTAGAAATGGCTTGATTTTCCTCTGGGAAATAATAATCTAGGTAATTTTGGAGGATTTCAGAGAGGATAGACTAAATGGGGCCCTTATTTGAAGGAACAATTGCAAATGGGAGGAAGTGAGGACTAGTGTGACGTGAAGGATTGCTGAGTGTCCAGGGGGTCCAGATGTAACTGGAAATTCTCACTGGTAAAGGTACTAACTAACATTTCAGGGGCTGCTGCTTTCTCCCAGAGTTCAAGAGGAGAATGCTATAATCCCATCTCTGGAGGGACCTAAAGCGGAGACTAAAACATATAACTATGGTGTTCCTAGTTTCATGGGAAGATGAAGTAATAATTGTTAAATCTATATGTTCCAAGATCCTGGAAATGAAAGAGGGGAAAAAGGAGCTTGAAAAACTGGTTGTCTGGACACTTCATTTCAGACCAACAGTAAATGGGAGAAAAAGGCATTTCTGGGAGATTTGACTCTTTGTTGGACATCAAAGCTGAGCCTTACAGAGATGCCATGCCCAGAGATACCAAGTGGCTTGATGTGTGGCAAACAAAAGACCAAAGAGGCATGATGCCAGGGTGTGTTGATGCAGTCTTCTATGCTACCCAGCCCAAGAACAGGACTTGGAGTGATGTGAAAATGTGTGAGTTGAACAATAAAGTAATCAAGAGTTCAAGAAATAATCAAAAATAATAATCACAATGCTGACAGTCAGTGTATATTAGAGTATACTATATCTTGATTAAAATTTATGCTTTCTTATCTTGTTGAAAAAAAGCAATGCTTCTACTGTAGAGGATTTACCTTAATTTCATTAACTGTAGGGTCAAAAATTTTCAGTGTCGCCAAATTTATTTTTCTCATGCCAGTTTTCAAATAGCTGTGTTTGAATACTTAGCTCATCACATCTCTGTGAGAACAAATTAAGATAATAGATTTAAAATCTTCAACACAGAGCCTGGTACCTAGTAAGTGATCTGTAAATTGAAGTTGTAGCATAATAAATAAAAGACGAAGATACTGATATTGGAGTTCAAGCTTCAAGCTGAAGATCAGAGAAGCAAAGCAGCAAAGCCAGTAGATCTTACCTCCACCAAGCTGGAATGGCAATCCTGTCTCCACAAATTCTCAGAGATAAAAAGTTCTGAATTCCTATCTCCTCCTCCTTATATTCCTTTCTCTGCTCAGTCATATCCTTCTGTCTCCACCTCATTAGTGCTGGGATTAAAGTCATGCTGCGATCACCTTTGTGTGAGTTGTTTCTTTTAGGACTGGGTTGATTTCATGTAGTCAGTGTGGCCTTGAACTAAGGAGATCAGTCTACCTCTTAATCCCGAGTCCTGGGATTAAAGGTGTGTACCCGCATCGCCTAGCTTCTATAGCTAACTAGTGTGGTTACTTTGCTATTTTCATCTCCAATGGCTTTAATAAATCATAAAAAATATATCACCTCATGAATCAGTGACTATTAATATTATTATATTTTTATTTATTTTACCAATTAAGTAATGTTATTTATGAGCTAGGGTCCTTGTTCTGAATCTGAAAATTACAGTTCTGTTTTTACAAGTAACAAATCTTCAAACATCAAGAGACAGGAAAGATATCCCTCATTCCCAGGAAAAATAAATATCTCTAATTCAGCCCCTATCTTTCCAAGCACCAGATTTCCAGAATTCCAGTGAAAACATAACAAGTCCATCATTGTGCCTGGTGAAAGGTAAATTCTCAACATATTTTCTTTGCCTTAGCCACTGCACTTGAAAATTGCTCGTAGTTCTAATCTCTAAAGACGGCATAGACAATATGGTGATTGACTGGTTTCAAAACACCAATATTAGATTCAGATTTGAGAGCCTGGAAAATTCATTGACTATGATTTTTTGAGAACTTGGATTATGGGGGATTTTTAATATTTTAAAATTATTTCTAGGTTTACAGAGGGTAGGTATGCAATAATTCTCTTTAAAATGAAATTGATCTTGGCACCCTGGCTTGCCCATAAGACAAGCACTCCTGTTACCTGTAATATTCACTGGCACAAAATAT